>NW_026559301.1:0-32759 GCF_022539595.1 Amphiprion ocellaris | reverse complement strand
AAGTGAGGCGATCCTGGAGTCGCTTTGGGTGGAGAATAATATACAAACCAACTAATCTCTTAATATGTCGGTTTGTGCCTAATACTGAATATTGTTTTATGTGTGTTAAATATAGGTGATATTCACTTCTGAAAAGTCTGGTACGAAGCTGATACTTCATTTATAGTGTAGGGTTACAACCTATATTCACAAGAGATTTACATTAAAAGCGACCAATGATTGAAAGAGCAAAACCCATATCTCGTGTCAAAAAGGAACTCATCTTAACCTAAATATGTGTTTTCTTGGACTGTTGCTTGCTTTTATAGCAATTTTTGAGCCACTACAACATATCTTCCTTGTGCGCGTTGGGCTTAGGGGTTAGGAACACATTGAGAATCAAGAATCTTCATTGTCATTGTGTTTCCCCACAGCGAAATTACAATTGGTGACTCCAAGCTATATATAAAAAAATAGAAAAAGGTACACTATGTACAAATACATTTTTTAAAAAAAATACTTAAAAGATATAAATATGTAAACAGTCTTAGTGCACATGAGCAGTAGGATGGGTGATAAAGTGCAGTCCAGTGCAAGACTCAGTTCTTTATTCCACATAGTGTATCTGTTGTATGTGTAGCGGGGAAATGGATTGGACAGCTCTTGGATAAAAACTGAAACAGTATGGGTACCACAGAATGATAAAACTGTTCTAAAAAGCTGTGATGAATCTGTTTATAATTGTGCATCTTGTCCATTGAATCCTAATATCATTCCAAGGTAACACTGGTTGTCCAAATCTTTTTTGAAGTAACCATTTGCTGTTGCTCATCTGTTAGACAAAAGCACAACCAGTGCAATGAAACAATGAAACCTTGTGTAAGGGTTTTTGTTTAGTTTTTCCTGTTTTTCCTCTCATCTCCGCAGCCGTGCAGTGTCCAGGCAGTACCAGAAGGAGACGCTCTGCTGAACTGTTGAAGCGTAAAGCTCAGCTGGGTGAGTGTCCCCTCATCATGATTTGTTTAGCCAAGAACAAGCGGGATGAGCACTTCTCCCACCTGACGGGTGATTTGCACTAACTGAGATTAGTCGGTATATAATTTCTGCACATCTTTCAGTGCTTTCTACCTTTAGGCTGACTTGTTGTGTATAGTGATCTCATAATAATAATAATAATTCATTGGATTAATTGACAAGCTTCAGGGGAGAAGAACCCTACAGCAAGCTGACATGGAAATGTTATGAGACCGTTGTGTTAGAAAGCAGTTGCTGTTTTACACACTAGTGCTTAATATTTATTTGCATTTGGTCTGGAAGAGTCTTTTCCATGTCTAGAAACAAACATTTGTCTTTTTTTCTGCTAAATTTGTAATTTTCTTCACAAACTCTTCACCAACTTTGTCTGGCATTTCAGTCCTTTATTAAATGTGCTCTTAAATACAAAAGAAGCTAAATAGCTGAACGAAACTGGCAGATTTGACAATGATTCTATTGAGGTTCTGCACTAGCAGTTACAAGTGCAATGTATAATGACATTGGACTTTTATCAACTGTTGATTTAGAAAAAGAAAAAAAGAGTTCTGAGGGTTGGGTTTCTTTCTGATGACTGGTTGCTCGTCTCTTGTCCTTGTGCCTTCAGAGAGCCACTACAAGGAGAAGCTGCAGCATCGCTGCTGTAAAGACGGCCTCAGGGAGATCCCGATGCCGTATTCCTGCACGCGACGTTCCCTCTACATCACTGAGGGCTGGGAATGCATCCGAGCTTTCCGACACTGCTGCGCCACTTACAGGGACCAGGTGTTTGACACAGAGATTCCCACCACCCCACCAACCACAACTGCAGCTCCCACCACCTCCTCTCAACCCTGGACTGTCAGTCATACTTCCAGACGAGAGAAAATAACGCTCTCCCGATATAACTTTGGTAATTACTGCACCTCAGCTTTATCAACTGTGTATCCAGTTAGCTGCAAAGGTTTAGTTAGCTGTTATACACAGTTAGCTGGATATCTTGAAACTTTTTAACACAATGCTTTTAAATTTAGTGCTATATTTATCATGTTCACCAGGTTTTAGCAGGCAAACCTTTGCTAACTAACCCTGCTCAACACATTAGTACAGTTGAGACGAACGATTGGCTTTTATCACAAACCAAAGTGTTCGATACATTAATGCCAAATACCAAGACTTTTCATTTAGAGCAAGTTTTGGAGCCCTGATAGCATGTTGGAGTGATTCACATTCCTACCAGTGGCTTCAGACTTTTTCACTGATTCATAAATAGTGCCACAAAATGCAACAATGTGTCAAGAAAGAAAAGAAGGAAGAATTCGTGCAAGTTAACACATAAAAATAATTCCCGAAATTAGCATTGCGAATGTATCAAGAAGGACGAAGCACACCCAAGACGTCTGTTGGACCTCAGGGGCAGACTTACACATATAGAGTTTTGGTGAGAAAAAATCTGTACCTAACTTGAATTTTCTTCTCGTAGACCTCGTAGACCCACCCCCACATATGGACGTATTCAAATAGATTGGGGACGTACACTTTTGTTGTCATCTTTTGTTGTTTGTCTCACGTTTTTGTCGTTCTGTTTCTTGTTTTTGTCGTTTTGTGTTTCCTTTTTGTCTCATTTGTGTTTTTTGTCTTATTTTTGTCAGTTTGTGTTTTGCTTTATTCATTGTTTTTGTGTATCCTTTCTGTGGCTTTGTGTTTTTTGTCTCGCTTGTGTTGTTAGTCTAATTTTTGTCGCTTTGTTTCTCTCTTTTGTCATTTTTTGTCTTATTTTGGTTGTTTGTCCATTTTTTGTTGCTTTGTAACTTGTTTGTCCAATTTTTTGTCCCTTTTTTGTTGCCTGTGTCATTATGTTGTCATCATGTTTCCATCCTCTGCAGGAACGCAGACAGTTCATAGTGGCAAGCCTGAACTGGAGTCAGTTGTGCCAAACTCTGTGCCAGAGACATTCATCAATGTCAGAGGTAGGTTACCTCTCCGTCAGTGACCAACAGCCGATGAGGATTAAAAATTAACTTCAGTGATATGACTGATTCCTAATTCCTCCTCTTCCTTTCTTTCCAGGCAGTGTGTGTTGGCAGACAGCATTGATAACTCAATCAGCGAGGACTCTCTGGCGTCTCTGATCCGAATGCCTGGTGGCTGTGTGGAGCAGAACTTGGCCTCCATCACTCTGCCACTCATTTCCACCCTGTACCTGGACCGAAGCAACAGCTGGGAGAGTGTAGGAGTGCAACGCAAGGCTGAGGCTATCCGATACATCAGGAGAGGTGAAACAGAGAGAGAACACAGGAATAAGTGGATTTGTTACAAGTCAAACAGGATATCTACTAGAAAATGAAATGAATAAAATAGGAAAACTGGATGGGCATAAATAAATGTATTAATTTTGTGGTGTATGTGGAAAAAAAGGATGGATGGATTGTTGGATACATAGCTGAACAAAGGGTTAGCTGATGGATGGATGGATGATGGATGGATGGATGGGATCAATGGATATTTGGATGGATGGATGGAGGGACGGATGGACGGACAGACGGGTGGGTGGACGGATGATAATCAGTTTATTTCAAAGATGAACTGTAGCCTCTTCGGTAGTTAGATGGTTTGTTAGCTAACTGGACAGAAAGATGGATGATTTTGGAACAAATAATTTTTTCACAGTGCAAGTCAAACTTTCTCAATCCTTGTATCTTTTCTTTGAATTCTTTTGTGTTGTTTTCAGGCTATGAGAACCAGCTGGCATACAGAAGGAGCGCTGGCTCCTGTGTCTCTGTACGGCGGATACGGGGCACAGGAGCAAGCACATGGTACTACCTAAATATTACATTTTCCGTTTCTAATCAACTCTCTCAACTCACGAGCTAAGAGTATTTCAGTTTCATTGGTGACATTGAATTTGTTTTTTTCAGAACCCAAGAGTTGGGTTTATCCAATAATGTGGATTTTAAGCTACACTGGACAAAAAAAAAAAAAAGAGTAAATACGTCCATGCATAAAATGAACTACTGGAGAAAACTAATTTAAACCGCTTTGCCTGATAAACAGTGTACGTTAGATCATAGGTGAGTGACTAAATGTTGGCTAATCTGAGGCTACCTCAATGTCAGGATCACAGCGTACGTGGTGAAGGTGTGGCTGATGATGGCCGTTTTGCCATCATCGGCATCAACCAGCAACAAGTGTGTGACCCTCTGCTCTACCTGGTGAAGAATAAATTCCGGCATAGAGAGAAAATCTACGTAGAAGACAACCCCGTTTACAGCACGACCATGACTGTAAGACACTTACACACGCACTATAAATACACCATGTTTAGCTCTAGTCCCTGCTTCTTTTCCCATGTAAATTATTGGAATTCATTGTTATCCAATCCTCTGTACCTTTTGTATTCAAGGGCCATAAACGTTATGTTAAATAGTAAAAACAGAAACAGCTGTGACATCTGAGGCCTTTTTGTTGCTTGATGACTTGATAGTCACTTAATCTTAAGCTAACCCCCCAATTTTTTAAACAAATGATGCTTAAGATTAAAAACTATACAAGCAATAACCCTATAAACAATAACAAGATCACACTGGTCATATATCTTTTGAGTATAGAGGCCTGTCTTTAAATCAGTGTCTGTTGATGTTAATGTGGAGTTTGCATGTTGTCTCTGTGTTTAACCAGATGCTGCAGCTCTCTCCCACACTGCAAAGACATGCAGGTCATGGTAACGGACCTCTCTTAATAGTCTGAATGCAACGTGAATGTGAACATGAATTGTTGTTTGTCTACTATATGAATGATGGGCAACCTGTGCAGGGTGAGCACCACCTCTCCTCCATTTTCAGCTGGGACAGGCTCCAGCCAGACACAGGCGTAAAAACTCAATTCTTCTTTAAAATGCACACTTTCATTTAAAGGTTGAGTAAGGAAATGAGGTATTATCAGGTAAAATAATTGGAAAATATATTTTTTGTCATCTTTTTTTACAAAAAAAAAACTTTAAGCAAAGTTTACTTTAATTCAATGCAGCAACAAGTGTAATCTATAATTTCTCTATAATTACTCTGCTGACTGACTAGAGTCGATACAGAACAGGTGTTTGGAGTTCACTTTAAAAGGCATCATGAGAAACATAAAACATTACAAGCTGAGGCTGACATGCAAAAAGTAGGCTGAGGAGTAAATATATAAAAATCATGGGATTCACAACTTAGAACCAACTTGACGTGATGTCTAAAAGCTTTCCAGAGTTTATTCAAAGCCTCTTTTTGCTATCCGTGTCTCCAGGGTGGTCTCTGTGGTGACGACCCAGAGACAACTCTGACCGCCTTTGTCCACATCGGTCCCACATTTGTCCACAATGCGCTCAAGCAGGCAGGGATCCACTGCAGCAGTCCAGGTGTAAATGTGGAGGTAATTATGGAAGTCAGCATTATTGTTAGTATAGCAGTTGTCTTTAGTCTTCTGTGCATTATTATTTTTCTAATGAGAAGTGATTGTATCAAAGCTATCATCTGCCCGTCTGCTGTAGGAAGCCATCCGTTCAACATGAGCCTACTTGAAGAGAGCTCTGACGAAGCCTGTGGGGAGAGGAGACCATACACGGTGGCCATCGCCTCTTATGCCCTGGCTTTGGACGGCTTGCCCACCACTCTTCATGAACTTTTACTCAGAGGTGCAGCTCCAGGTATGCCTTGTTTCATTTGTCCAAAAAAAAGGCACATACAACTCTCATCTGCTAGAACTTTGAGTTTTCACATTTTATTTTCTGGAGAGAACTAAATCCTTCCTCCAAAGTCCTTAAAATGAAATTCATCTTTTCATCTGAGTCTTGGCAGAAATGGAATCTTGTGTTATTTTTCCCCAACATGTGAAACTATCCCTTCAAGTTGCTTCAATTTTTTATTCAGTGGTTTTTAAACTGCATTTTTTTTCCCCTGGTGCAATTAGTTTATTGAATTCAAATGTCAGATCTCACTATTGTTGAAGTCTGGTGCACAAGAATTAACAGAGGAATTTGATAAATTATTTCATAATGCATTTGCCGCTGCACAAGGTTCAGGGTTTGGATCAGGCAGGTTAGTGACAATTACTGATGCTGTCTCTTTCAGATGTGCACTCTGTCTGAACTAGCATCCTGCTCACTTTTTTGTAAAAGTCACAGTGGCTTAGTCGGGAGTACCAATGGCCCTTTAGCAGTTCCATGTCATCACTTCCAACGTGACACAAGTCAAAAGGCATTAACAAAAGAGCACGCACATGATGCATACTTTGTGTGAAGCTATGTAGGGAAGACTTTTCCACTATTCGGGGCCAATAATGCTCCAAAAATATTACAGAGAGCACTAAAGACACAGTTTCCTTCCAAGGTGTCAAAAAGATGTTCTAGTTCATTTTGCTCTACAGTGTTATTGTTACAGTGTCATTAACCTGAAACTGAGGTTAATGGCACTTGCCAATAATAAATGTAATCTGGGTTTTGACAAAATATTAACACGAGCTGAAGTTTAGTTGGTTGCTTCCAGCTGTTTGTGGGAGTCTTTCCTCTGAATTTGTTAAATTTTCTGCAACATAAGGAGTTTCTCCAAATCGAGAAAGCTGCGCACATTAACGCATGAGGCACAACAGCAGCCACTTCATTAATTATACTTTTAATCATAAATTATCCTGACATGGAAACTGGTTGGATCAGGATCTAATGTAAGTCACACTGTGTATTTTTAGTTGGGGTTCAGCATATTCGGGAGAGAGTCACAGTTTAACAGACTGATGAAGCCAGCAATATTGATTCAAAGGTCATTTTGTTTCTTTTGGTGTTTTGTTCGAGGTTAACACAGTTGCTCCACATGAGAAAGTTCCTGGATATAAAGGGGTTTGCAAGGTCAAGACCTAAGGATAGTGACGTTTCAAGGTCTCAAAACAGATAATAACGGATAATAACCCCAACTAACGCACACAGCAAGTTCCTATAATTCTTTCTCACTCCTCTAGGTTTCAGCCACTGGCTTGACAGGGAAAACCACTTGTTCATGCTGGAGGCGACCGGCTATGCCCTGCTGGCTCTGGTCAAGTGGGGACGAATGGAGGAAGCTGCTGCACCCTTCAAATGGCTGAACAGCCAGAGAAGAAGAGGAGGAGGCTTCGGCTCCACTCAGGTACCAGCAGTGAAATTCTGTCAGCTGAAAGACAGAGGGCGTAATTTATGTCCACCATAATTTACTTTACCTATGTTATTGTACGCAATATTAAATATATTTAAATATATCTAATATCGAAGCCCTGTGCCCGAGACGGTGGTCTCAGAACTCTCAATCAGGCTTGACTAGTCGCATTAATTCAATGGCAATTAAGTCATTCGGGAAAGAAGATGTTTTTAAAATGTGTGAAATGAAACACGCTACTGTCTGTTTTTCCTCTCATAGCCCACCATGGTGGGTGGTGGTCTCTGCGTCAAACACCTGGTCAGAGTACCTGATACACAAACCCCCTCCTGATGACCACAGTCTGGATGGAGACGTCAGGATAACAGGACGCAAGGAAATCCGCTACCATTTTAACCCGAAGACAGCCTATGCTGCTCGTACCTCCAGGGTGAGAGACAGTCAAAGAATGTCCATTCAGATGAGTTAAAAGCTGAAAGTTGACCCAGCTTACAGTTGAGTTTTAGAACACTGAACGGTGAGTTTGGAGGGCATCAGTTCATGTGGTTTTTCCACATGCATTTCACAAACAATCTTCTCTGTTCGCAGTTGCCTGCTAATCTTGATTTGGAAGTAGAGGCTCGAGGAAATGGACAAGGAATACTAGAGGTATTATCACGATACATAAGAATGGACTTGTAGAATGTTGTAGAATGACATGAATGGAGTATGGGGTTACTAACCAAGACTGACCTCATTCGAGTCTCACTTTCATGGCGTGCTGAAACCGCAACAATCCATTCTAAATGTATTTCAGAAATTGAATATTACCCCAGAATTTCTCTGCCGCTAAGGGCTTTGTTTATGAGTACAATACTTATACGCTACTGTCTGCTTTTCCTCTTATGTTTGTTTGTTGTTTTCTCCTCTGTGCCTCTTACACGTGGTTTTCTTTCCAGCACAGGGAAAGACGACCACGGGTTGTGACCTATTACAATCAGCTGCATGAGGTGGAAGAGAAAATGCCCTGCAAGCACTTTGATCTCAACGTCTCTTTTGAAGGATCCAGCGGTAGATCAAATTCTCACACTATATCACATATTTTACACGACGTCCTTCAGACGGGTGACAAATTAAAGCAAATGCACTTTAACAAAAAAAAAACAAAGCATTTAGACTGCTGACCTGAGTAAATTTAGTAAAATGAATTTATAAAACACTCGCGTACAATCTCTTAAAATACATACGTTTTGCATACATCACAATGCAAGGACTGTGTGTGCTCATCTTCAGGGACTTTTTGTTCGTATTATTTTTGTTAAGATCAAATGAATACATTATTGTTAAGATCAAAATAACACATTGGAGCATAATTACATCAAATACACTATTACATACGCTCTAGCTCACCATATAATATATACAGCTGTACATTAATTAATGCTTTGCTACTGTCCCAGACCAGAAAAGCCTCCAGCAGATGTAGAAAAGTCAGACAAGATCAAGTAGTTGTTGTTGTTATACGTGTACACGACTGTGCAAAATGTTAGATCGGCAGCAATATCGACTACCTTATTACAAATTGCAGGGCACAGTTTCACAGCTTTGGGTAGTTCAGAATATCTTATGCCAGTTCCTCTGTGGACTGACACTCTGTACATTATCTGATAGGTACTTTATTCATTCCCTTAGGGAGAGTCAAGGTATGCATGAGCTCACGTGTTACATAGAAGATAGAGGGCCACTGTGCAAATGAGCATGCAACAGACATCCCAAATCTGCCTAAAATGCTGGTATTTACAGAGGTGAGCTTAAAAAACTGTTAATATTTACAATAAAGTGCAAATTGGTGTTATTTGCAATAAAAATAGAGCATGATAAGAGTTCATAATACAATAAATATAGTATTTGAAGTACAAACGATGTCAGAGCTCTGTGGAAGAACATCTGTTGGTCTGCAGATGCAGGTACATCTGTTAGTCTGCTGCTGCAGGTAGTTCTTCATGGATTCTTGGTGTGCCTCAGTAAAGACTGATTCCTCTGGTTTTTCTTTCAGACTCATTTTAAAATGCTGCTGCTCACATGCTCAAAGACTTTAATCTGATCAGTGACTGATTGTACGTTATGCCTTTACATGAACAATGTGACAGCAGCTGATTATAGTCGTATAGTCATCGTGCCCTTTGTCAGTGCTGTTCTTTTTCTCATTCACAGCAGGGCTCTAGGACCCAGAGACGTCAGGATGGTGGTTCTTGATATCAGTCTACCAACTGGATTCACCCCAGAAAACTCTGACCTGGAGATGGTAATCACCTTCTAGTGCAGAAAAATCTGAAAGCTTGTGTCAATGGTGTATTTAAGTGTCTTTAAAATGAATGTAGTATTTTATATCAAAGTTTGTAAAAAGTTTACTACATCATGATAATGACCTTCTAATGGATGAGACATGAATGATCGCATGTTTAGGACGGCGGCGTTGCTAACTAGCTAACAGCTGACTCTGTTTATGTGTGTGTCCAGCTGTCCAATTCAGTGCATCGTTACATCAGTAACTTCCAGATTGTAGACAACCTGAGTGACAGAGGCTCCCTGATCATTCACCTGTTCAAAGTAACATCACCGTATTTATAATTATTATTCTATATCATATCATTTTATGTTATTCATATGCTTTTCTTTTTTTCCAAGAAGTAGGTTTCTCAATGCTCAGTAAATAAGTCATTATGACCACAGTCAACAATCTGAGGCAGTTTTAGGCTATTACACAAAACCAGCTTATTGGTACCAAAGCCACGGTTCAGAACTCAGACTTGCTAAATCAGTGTTGGTGTCGTGCAGTGTAGGGCTGCAGCCAGAGTACTGAGGATAGTTAGCAAGAGAGATCATATTTCTCCTATGCTGGTTTCTCTTCATTGGCTTCCTGTGAAATGTAGAATAGAATTCAAAATCCTTCTTCTGACATATAAAGCTCTTAACAGCCAATCTCCATCATATCTTAAAGACCTGATAGTACCATATTATCCTAGCAGAACTCTTCGCTCTCAGACTGCAGGCTTACTTGGAGAAGTGACCTGTAACTTCTCTCTAAAAGTAGAATGGGAGGCAGAGCCTTCAGTTATCAGCTCCTCTCCTGTGGAACCAGCTCCCAGTTTGGGTTCTGGAGGCGGACACCCTCTCTAATTTTAAGACCAGGCTTAAAACCTTCCTTTTTGACAAATCTTATCGTTAGGACTGACTGGGGGACCCTGAGGGGGTCAGCTGGAGTCTTCCTCTTGGACGTCCCTTAGTTCTGCTGCTATAGGCCTAGGCTGCTGGAGGACCTCTCTGGATGCACTGAGCCCTTCTCTATCTAGCATTATATACAATGGTATACCATAAATATATATACCATTATTGCATTACACTCACTCTGTTTCTCCCTGTGTCCTTTCTCCGAGTGTCCCTGATACCAGAGCTGGATGCTTCAGATCTGTGGTGGTTCTCCCACCAACTGGCCTAATCTCCATCTGTGGGATGCTGCTGCTGCTGACCTTCCTCCAGCCCACTGCTTCCAGCTTCCCATTTCCATCAATCTGCTCTGCATCACCCTCACTATACTTGATTTGCTCGTCTACATATTTTTGAATTTACCACCAGCTATATATGTAGTATATTTAATGCCAGAGCCATACACCATAGCAGTAAACTATAATCAGTTTCCAGCCCAGAGGGATATATGCGCAGATTTTTTTAAATACCATGTAGAAGACTATATACAGGAAGATGAGGTATCAGTTCTTGCACATAGATATACAACAGTCCTTTATTACTCCCCAGGTCAGGGGAAATTTCCAGTGTTAGAGCAGCAAAAATCTTTCAGAGCAGCACTAACTACAGTTTACTACAGTAAAGATAATAATTATAATAACAATGATATATATACAAGAATGAAAAATGAATAAATACCGTATTACTACACTATAAGTGACATCAGCATAAAGTGGCTTGTGGAATACATGTAATTGTAAAAGTGCAGAAAATGATTTTCTCAAAACAGGTGAGTCCTGTGAGTATGACCAAAATATGAGATAAAACTACCAGAAACATGTACAAAACGACCAAAATATGATTGGTTGATAATGTATCAGTGTTGTTATTGATTATTGATCGGTTGCAGGGACAGAGATTTGTGTCTGAGTCTCTGCTGTCATCTAATCTCTCTCATGTAAGATCATGTCACAGGAGGGGGCGCTACTGACCTCTTGTGGACACAGGCGGTAACGACACGACATTATTACTAACTGTATAGCTGGCGACATTACAGGTGAGCAGCACTTCCTGTTCATCTTCAACGTAAAAGCATCTTTCTTTAGTGTACATTTTATGTCAAACGTATTACTAAGCGATTTTGGTCGATTCAGAAGGATCTCCGGTGTAAACCAAGTCGTATTTGACGACAGCTAGCTTCTCCACTTGCTCCGATTACTTTTGTTGTAGTCTGAGTCACGTCCAAACAGGAAATGAATCCACAATGTAGCTAATGACAATCGATAGCTGCGTCTGTGATGGCAGCGTTAGCGAGCTAGCAGCTAATCAGAAGCTAGCGACAAGCTAACTCCAGCGCTACCAGCAGCGTCTCTTTAAAAGATGCTGATCACGATATCGGGCTGAAACATTAGACCTGGGACAGGAAACGGAGCTAGAGCTCTGTGTCTTGGAGAGAACTGATTTTAGAGCTACGTGTGTTAAGGTATTAGTCCGTGTCATAACAAACCCTCGTTAGCACTTCCGCTAGCTCGGCTAACACTTCCGGTCACGAATGCATTTGTACATTACCTATAACGTGTTCATTTTTGAACGTATAGTGACAACAAACACAATTTGAGGGAGTCGACAAGCTAGTGGTCCTTAAATACATTTTGGTTCATACTGCAGATTCTTCTGAGTCTCACAAAACCACGTTTTAGCCTAAGAGCATTACGATAGTTTTACGTTGAAACAGGAAGTGCTGCTCATCTGTACTGTCGCCAGCTTTGCCTCAAATAATAATTAGTGTCGTTACCGCCTGTGTCCGCCAGAGGGGCAGTAGCGCCCCCTGCTCTGATAAGGATAAGGATAAACTTTATTGATCCCACAGTGGGTAAAGTTCACCGAGCTGCTTCACTGAGGAGAGTCTTTTAGTTTTCAGATAATATGATGGCGAAGAAAATGTGTTACTGCAGTAAAGATTCCACTGAATTATTATTTGATCCATGATCGAGAGCACTCAGTTCTTCTCCAGTTTGTTGCTGCGGTCCGGTGAACAGGTGAGCTCCAGGTGAACAGGTGATGTCAGCAGCAGGTCAGTCTGTGATTGGAGCAGTAAAACTCATCTACATGAAATTAAATGTTATGCTAATGTAGATGCACTCATGTGACATAAAGTGGACTAGGTTTAGAGCCAGGATTTTTAACTTTTGTATCTCTGTGTTCCCCCCGCTGACCTGAGCAGGTGGTACGTTCCACTCAGACACACCTGACGGGGTCAGACCACCAACACACAAGCCCCACCCTGCAAGTTTATTTAACCTTCAAGTAGTTTTATCGATCTTTTCATGGTTTCTTCATCTTTGAATGAATATTTTTGGCACTAAATGTGAACTTTTTGAACGGACTCTGCTCGTCAGATGGAGGAACGTCAGGAAGTTTGTTGGAAGATTCAGGTGAGAGGAAACAGAAGTAGGATGTTAGACAGGACTGATCTGCTGTCCTATCTTCATCAGACACTGATGCTGTGGCTGAACGTCAGGTCAGATCAGATCAGCAGCACCTGATGTGCATCAAGAAACATCATGTTTCTTGATGCACATCAGGCTCCAGGTGGTTAGAATATACTTGACTTGTTCATTTAAAGTGTTTTCCTCAAAACTCGACCAGCTTCATTAGAGTAAATCGTCATGATGTCGTGGTCAGATAATACCAAAGAGGAGGTTTATGCTTTCTCTGCTTGAGGCTTAGAGCAGTTAAAAATAACAAATTTGAAGTTCTTACAAATGAATAATTAAGAACAATCTCATCTGTAGGGCTGCACAGTGGCGTAGTGGTTAGCACTTTCGCCTTGCAGCAAGAAGGTCCCTGGTTCGCGTCCCGGCTTTCCCGGGATCTTTCTGCATGGAGTTTGCATGTTCTCCCTGTGCATGCGTGGGTTTTCTCCGGGTACTCCGGCTTCCTCCCACAGTCCAAAAATATGCTGAGGTTAATTGATTATTCTAAATTGCCCGTAGGTGTGAATGTGAGAGTGCTTGTTTGTCTATATATGTAGCCCTGCGACAGACTGGCGACCTGTCTAGGGTGTCCCCTGCCTTCGCCCGAGTCAGCTGGGATAGGCTCCAGCCCCCCCCCGCGACCCTAGTGAGGATTAAGCGGTGTATAGATAATGGATGGATGGATGGAATCTCATCTGTTGTCAATCATGTTGGCACCGTCTGCAAAGATGAAGCACAAATGGGTGGTAATCAAGAAACATATTACCAAAAAAGATCACTAGAATAAGCACAGGTTATTTTTTGATGATGTTGAAATCACATTGTGAAAAAAAAAACTCAGTTAAATTTTGATGATGCTATGAAAACATGGTAATTTAAGAAAAATAGAAGTACATCTAATGAATCACTGTAACCAAGAACAGAGTTGAGGAGCTTGTATTTTGAGAATTTGTACGTTTGTGTGTCAATAATTCATGTATGTTAGTATATTGTCCAAAAAGGAATTAAAACGTCACTGTTTGGTATGTCGCCTTAACCCATTCATGCATGAATTATGATAACCTCAGTTAGGATTTTTTTTTTCCCCCAATTGTTTTTATTCATCTTTAGGCGTGAAAAACAAGGTTTGAACTTTATTTTATTTCAACCCATTTTTCTAAAAAATATATTTACATGTCCACTGAGATGGCCACCATGCATTTTGCTCTAGAAATATGGATTTAACAAACAAATGGATAAAATGATATACAGTGTATTGAACTGTGAAATGTGATGTGAACTATAAAATAAAATAATTGATGCATAAATAATTCAAACAGCATTGAGGGATTCACTCTCCTGTATAGATTCCCAAGTCTCTCAGATGACATATTTTCAAGAACAGCAGCAGTAATAGCCTAATTGTGGTCAATGAATTGTAGCTGAAATATAGCTGGTGATGCATGATGTGCACTTTAGTGGACATGAGATTAATCATAATTGCCTCCCAATATAACATCAATACTCGGAAAATTTTGCAATTGCATGACTCCTTAGATGTTCCTCGATGTCACCATATTTTTCTTTCCTGCAAAGGTCTCTTTTTTATAGAAGGTTTGAACAAAAGAAAATGAGCTACTTGGTGTTTCTGGCTGCCTGTCGGCCATCTTGGTTTGACTCTTTTCTTTTTCTTTCTTTTTTTCTTTCTTTTTTTTTTTAAAGAATTTGCAATGGCTAGCCAATCACTGGCAGTGGAAGAAATGATGCAATAGGATCCACTGTAGTGGCTGATGTCCAACTATGCCATCAAAACTCATGCACATACAAGAAAACAGCTTTAGAAGAGCTGCACACTGTCATGACCTCTATGCATGGAAGGGTTAAAGGCATCAATAATGAACACAACACAAATAAATTGCTATCATATTACAATTCTGCATAATACACAGTGGAGAATCACAGTGATATTGTAATAATTGAAGGTATTTTTCTGCTGTTCTATCAAAAGTTGTCAGGAGAGGCAAAGAATTCTAAACTAAATAGTTACAGAGAAGAGGGGGAGAAATAAACTGATTTCAGAATGACGGAATGAGATCTATAACGAATGAAACACGGGTTTCAGGTAGTTTAGCTCCGCCCACTAAGACTGTCTCCGCCTGTCTTCTCTAACGTCCGCAGTTGAGACATAAACTCTGACTTGGTGACACTCAGACTCCCACTGGACTTTCCATTCAATTTACACATTTCTTCATATATGTATAAACACACACACACACACACACACACACACACCAGATAAAACTACCAGAAATACATATATATATAATATGACCAACATATGACAAAAAAATACCACAAATATGAATAAAATGACCAAAATATGAGATGAAACTACCATAAATATGAACAAAATGACCAAAATATGAGCTAAAACTACCAGAAATATGTACAAAATGACCAAAAATACGATTGGTTGATAATGTATCAGTGTTATTATTGATTATTGATGGGTTGCAGGGACAGAGATTTGTGTCTGAGTCTCTGCTGCCATCTATTGGTCCATCAACAACATGACTTTTCCCAGATTTAATCCCAGAGTCCTGACTTGTTAGTAGAATGATGAAGAGGTCAGAGGTCACAGCATGCAGTGTAAAAGTTCCAGAGAAGACATTAACAGCAGATTGTGAATTTGTAATAGTTCCAGCCCCAGCCCGAGTGTTCATTTGTTTGCATCTATTGTACTACAGCTAATTTATAACAGCTCAATTTTTAGTGATGTATTTGAGCTAATGTATTATACCTACCGTGGGGTGGCTGTGGCTCAGGTGGTAGAGCGGGTCATCCAATGATCGAAAGGTCGGCGTTTCGATTCCCACTCTGTCCTAGTCATGTGCTGTTGTGTCCTTGGGCAAGACACTTTACCCACCTGGCCTCCAGTGCTGCTACTCACACTGGAGTATGAATGCGTGTGAATGTTGGTGGTGGTCGGAGGGGCCGTAGGCGCAGATTGTCAGCCACGCTTCCGTCAATCTGCCCCAGGGCAGCTGTGACTACAAACGTAGTTTACCACCGCCGAGTGAGAATGTGTGAGTGAATGAATAATAATAATATAAATCTTCTTGGAATCGTCCACTTCCTGTTTGTCAAAGTGGCCTTCTACCTGGACAGGTTTTGTTGGAGCTCATGGAACAAACATTTTGGGTAAGTGCACTTTAATATGGATGGATGACACTGAATTAGAGTCTGTTTTAATGAGACTGAGTTAAGATGTGTAGCTCTGTCATTAAATAGGAAATTATTTCTCAGAATTCACAGAGAAAGTCTGAAATGTTTGCTAGATTAACGTCCCACATGTTCTTTGGCTCAGCTAAAGCTAACTCTCTCCAACTTCTGGATCTCTTGAGTTGCTTGTTGTTAAAATATCTTGCTAGAGGTGCTGAAGCTCAGAAAGTCTGAGATGTTTGTTCAGAATAAGCTCATTCTCAAGTCTTATCTGAACTGTCCTCTTTTGTTTGAACTTTCCCTGAACTTAGGAGTTAATGACAGAGCAGCACATCCAGACTCAGTCTCATTTATGTAGAGATTAAACTTCAGTGTCATTCATTGATGTTAAAGTGCAGTTTTTCAAATGTTTGTTGCACATGCTCCCGACTAAACCAGTCCAGGTGGAAGACGATGTGAAGAGAAAGCTCCAGAGGATGAATATCACACATTTACATTGGAAATTAATGTCCTTTAATTAGACATTGTCATGCAAAAGTTGGATTTCCCCTTAATGATGTTCAAATCTTTGTTGAGTGTTTTGTTGATGTTGGTTTCTAAATGTTTTTTGACACTCGGCCCCAAAGATTAAAACCTTTTACGGCTCACAAGCTGCAACAAGTCACACATTATCAACTATCTTTCTGACTAAACTAAGATAAAAAGTGAAAAACTGCCTGATTCCTGCATCATGAATGTAAATCTTTTTGTTTTTTATGACAGTAACCTGAATATATTTGGGTTTGACATTTTATAAACCATAACAAGAAATGAATTAGTGGAGAAAACAATCAACTGATTAATGGCCAAAGAAAATGTGTTTTCCAACATATATGGCTGAATTACTCCAACATTACAAGATACATACAGTTTTAATTCAATTTATTTATATAACACCAATTAGAGGTCAAATTGTCTCAAGACACTTTATTTTTATAGTAAGAAATTTAAACCTCTTGACTAATCCAATTTATATATTTATATTCTACCCAACATCCTGGACTAATGTCAGAATGTTTTTTCTTCTTTACAAGCTGCTCTGTGTCTTTGTTCAGGTTGAGAGGACTTTGGGTATTGAGGCTGCAAGATCCACCATCATCAATGAGGTTCAGTACACCATGGTCAACCACGGAATGAGCATCGACCGGCGTCACGTCATGCTTCTTGCTGATCTTATGTCCTATAAGGTATGAAACATTGCTCTCTCTCCCTGTGTGCGTTCATGAGTGTGTGTGTGTGTGTGTGTGTGCGCACACACACTCACTACCGGTCAAAAGTTTTAGAACACCTAAATGTTTCCAGTTCTGTATTGGAAAGTATGCATGTTCATGTCTCATTGTACTCTGAAATGAAAGCATAGAACACATAAACAAATGATGTTCAAAAAAACCTATTTAGAAACCAAAATGTATTCTAAACTATTGACTCATCAAAGTAGCCGCCTTTGCCAGATACAACAGCTGAACACACTCGTGGCATTCTTTCCACAATAGAAATCAAATATTCTTCAGAAAGTTCTTCCCAACCCTGTTGCAGAAGTTCCCATAAATGTGTGGCACTTGTAGGTTGTTTTACTTTCACTCTTCTGTCCAATTCATCCCAAACCAGCTCCATGGGGTTGAAGTCTGGAGACTGTGCTGACACTCCATGTTTTCAAGCTCATCGTCTGGTTCTTTGTTCCTAAAGTAGTTCTGGCAGAGCGTGGACTGATGTTCTGGGTCATTATCTTGCTGTAGGATAAACCCCTGACCAGAGGGTTCTGCATGGTGCTGCAGAATGCTGTGGTAGCTGTTTAGGTTAGGGATGTGGAAAACAGATCCTTTAATAATGACTGGACTGAAAAGTAGGCATTTATCATGCCAACCTTCCGAAATGCGTCACCTGTATGCCTCATTTGCAACGAAACTGTTGCTGTTGCAAAAGAATATAATCTGCGCTGTCACCACAACACTAAACATACAAATTTCAAGGATTCATATCCTGAGCAGTCAGAGGCCCGTCAGAGAAAAATGGCCACATTGAAATCTGCCTGCACCCGTGCAAATGGCATTATTACTCGAACTTTAACTGATCAAGAGAGAGTAAGGTGTGCATCTCTGCAGGCTGCCTGGGTGCTTTGCAAACATAACCGGCCTTTCACGGAAAGTGAGCTTTTAAAGGAGAGCATGGTCACCGTTCTGGAGGAACGGTGCCCCCGACAAATCCATGGACAGAGTTATTGCATCTGTCAAACAAATGCCTCTCTCTGCTTCAACTGCTGCACGTCGTGTCCACGTCTTGGCAGAGCATGTCCAGCCAGCTGTCATTGACGGGATCAAGGAAGCCAAATACATTTCACTGGCTATTGATGAGTCCACTGACAACACGGATATTTCACAGTTGTGCGTTTTTGTCAGATACTTTGATGGCAAAGATTTCCGAGAGGACCTGCTGGCATTGCTTCCGCTGGAGGACAACACCACAATTCTCCACAAACGTAGTGAAAATGATGCCGTTGGACGAGGCGTCCATTCAGAGCGAGCTGGCTGAAATCCAGGCTGCTCTCCATGGTGCTGAAAGCCTGAGCGCATTCTGGATGTCTTGTCCCGAGGACTATGGCACATTGAAGACGCTGGCTATGTATGTGCTCACCATGTTGGGTTCAACCTACACCTGCGAGGCTGCGTTCTCCAAGATGAACTCGATAAAAACACACGAGAGGAACCGACTGTCAAACCAGTCTTTGGAGGACTGTTTGCGCATAAGTCTGACAGCGGCCAAGCCTGATGTGAAAAAGTTGGTGTCAGAGGGGAAATGTAACTTCAGCCATTAAGCAGTGTGAGGAGCCCATTTCAGCCTTGTGATCTGAAATCGCTATAGCCCACTTAACGTTTTATTTGATGTGCGAACATTATTTGTGACCTGTTTTGTTCTGGTACCAGGTTAGTATTTATTTACCATGCTATTTTAAGTTATGCCAGTTGGTTTTTCCTCCTTTTTTTGTCCTGAGAAGTCTACTAGTTTGAAGCTTGTTGTTGAGACTTTGAAATAAAAACCAAATGTTAAGTAAGGGCATGAGGAAAAGTTATGTTAAAAAAAAGAACTGTGTGAAACAATAAATGTTAAACAGTGCAGCGAGTCTGTCCTCATTTCGGAATGTAGCCTAAATAGAGTCATAAATGGTGGGGATTACTGATAGTTAAGAGTCTCAGTTATTGTTGTTTTCAGTTGCTTTAATAGTGTGGACCGCATGATATTTTCTCTTTGATCCTCACAATTTTGGAATCCAGTCGGGGGCCGGATTGGACGGTTCGGCGGGCCGGATTCGGCCCGCGGGCCGCCAGTTGATGATCACTGCTCTATATAGTTAGCCCTCCTATTACTTTTGGGGTCAGTTTGACTCCATTCAATCTTTAAAGTCTCTAAATAAATGATTGACGTTTTTTTTTTTTTTTGCTTCATATTTGATGACGTTTCTTAATTTGATGAGGACGACTGGGTAAACATAAAATGAACATGATGATATGTTTTCAATGTCCTGTACACATATTATACGCATCGGTGTCCTTTGTTTTAGCTGTATAAAACAGCTATCAACATTTTACACACATTTGTGTTGGTTATTTTGGATGATATTGAGGTCAGCACAATATGCACTTCTATAATCTTCCAAATGCTTCAAGGCCTTGCTGTAACACCCGTATGGCTCAACGTGTTACGCGGGTGACGCATGTACAGAGCTGGCCCCCGACGCAGCGGCCCGGGTTCGATTCCCGCTCGCGGCCCTTTGCTGCATGTCTTCCCCCAACTCTTCTCCCCTGTTTCCTGTCTCTATCTCACTGTGCCTAAATAAAGCCGATAAAAAGCCAAAAAAATAGCGTAAAAAAAAAAAAGATTTGAATTTACTTTTGTAAATTTTACTTTGTTGTTAGTAAGTTGCTGCCACTTACAGCAGTGTTGACAGGCTTTTTTGAGAAAATGCAGTCATAGTCTGTTCATCACACCCGTGTTTAATTTGAATAAAGGATAAAAGAAGCACTGTAATGCTTTGTATTTCTTGTTCCCATTTTACGCTCTGAACATAATGAACCATGATCTCAAAGCTGAGTGTGTGTGTGCCCAACAGTGATTTTTGTGTACTGCTACACCCTTACCTCTTCCTGTGTAATTCAGTAGCATTTGCCATTTATTGTCCTCTTGCACTGCTGTGACTGACACTTTGTTTTTTGCTCCATAGGACCAGACCTGCTGGGATCTGTACAGATGTCTTGATGAGGGTGGGAGTGGTTTCAGTAAAGGAGAGCTGGATCAGTCTACAAACACATTGTTGTAACCAGTGTGGGAAATCTTTC
The DNA here is from genome assembly GCF_022539595.1 of Amphiprion ocellaris. Lineage (NCBI taxonomy): Eukaryota > Metazoa > Chordata > Actinopteri > Pomacentridae > Amphiprion > Amphiprion ocellaris. The sequence continues at coordinate 12,338 of NW_026559301.1, read as the reverse complement.
AGGCAGTCAAGTTATTTGAAACGTCATATGCTCATCCACACGGAAGAAATTAGTTTTTTACTGTGATATTTCCTCATGTTTGACAAAGTGGTTATTATCTTAACTGTGAAATAAAAGCCCTCCTTAAACGTTATTTAATCTAGTCTCTTTTTCAAAAGAGGCCTGAGAACAACAGACATTCCAATAAACTACCCTTAGTTAGTAAAGTGAAACTAAATCAATCGTATTTTTAACTATTGTAACCAAACCTCCACTGCCATATTAGAACAGGATATGCTTTTATTTCTAAAACATTGCCAATGATTTTGACAAATCATTCTGTGGTTTTATTTGAGAAAGTTGTTGCCCCAGCATTGTCCTACAGGGGGCAGTTGTTTTAAAACTACATTTGTCTTCCATGTGTCACCATTTGCTTGCATATTTCATAAACATCACAATCACTAATTTCCAACTCTATACTGATGATATTTTCCTGGTTTTCTTAGCTGGCTGGAGATGAATTTTTGCATCCCTACCCTGATTTTCATTATCGAGGCTCGCTTTTTCCCCTAACATTCTCCCACAACGGGAGTGTTTGACCTTTAAAGTCACGGTTTCTTCTACTGACCGGCACCTTTGTGATTAATCCTTGCAGCTCTACTGCATGATCTACTGTTTGCTTTACCCCGTTAGTCATTCTCTACTAACACTGCAGTTTCTGCTGCTGCTGGTTTTCAACAAATTCCAGGAGAAGAACATACATTACTCCCATTCACGTCTCCCTGTGATTTACTATTGATTTAGCTGATTTAGCTTTAAAGCACAGCATGCTCCCCTTCTGTCTTCCGTTAGGCTCTGCTAAGCCTCCTGCTGCTGAAGCTTCTTACCTGAGCATTGGTTTGGAAAAATAAGTAAATAAAGTCCAAGGACTCACCTATGTGGGCCCCTCAAAATTTTTCATTATCACTCCCTGTTTTACCTCTGCTATTTTTTTCGTCATGTTTTTTAATGATTTATTCAGTGTTATTGTATAACTTTGTTTTTCAAAGCGGTGTCAATGTTTTAAAGCTTTATACCCATGGGAGATGACTTTTAATGTGTTTTTCATCCCACCAAACAGAGGTGGGATATTTGTATGCATTGCACTTATCAGCCAGGAATAGAGCTAAAGATGAAATAACCCAGGTTTGACTCCTCTCTCAGTAAAAAGTATTTTTCTGTACAAACTGTCTCTTAATGTTAAATGAATGCATTTAACTTGCATATGAACTGTTCCATCAGTCGCTTTGGTTTGACATCAAACAAACAGTTTATTGCCATTTCAAAATGAATGCATCCCTTTCCATTTGACAAACAAAGGAAGTTTTTCTCTCAGCAAAATATAGGCTTTGTTATAATAATAATAATAATAATAATAATAATAATAATAATAATAATAATAATAATAATAATAATAATAATAATAATAATAATAATAATAATAATAATAATAATAATAATAATGATCAACCCAAGAGCTGAATAACAGGTGGAGAAGGATTTAACAATGCAGAAAAATCTACAAAAAGAAACAAAAACAAAAAAACCAAGGAGGACAAGCACAAATTCTTTGGACTTGCTTGGTAACCAACTACAGAGCAGGTGGTGGGATAGTAGGCTGAAGCCTGGAGGCTGAAATCACCAAAATGTGGGCAGAAAAAAACACATGCGCTGAAAGCTATCCAGACCTTGCGACGTGGACATACTTAACGTAATTCAAAAAACTAACAAAAACAAGGAGTGAGCTAGAATAACAGAAATGTTAGCATGCTATTCTAATGTAGCAAGCTACAGGACCGATTCAGGGCATTAACTTACTGTTTACATGCTGCCAACAACATGGACTGCACTCACATTTTGCTGAATGATTTTGTGGAGGTTGATCAGAACAATTTGATGCCTCATCTCATTTCCCAGTTTGTACGTCCGCAATCTGAGGAGTCAAGGCAACAGGCATTTCATTTAAATGAGACATCTTTGCCCTGGAGCTGTTGTTTTAATGTGGCATCAGTTAAACACAACGCAGCTGCATCATCTGTCTATTGTTTTGCTATAATATACCCCTGTTATACATTCTACTATTTTAAGATCCCTGTCAGGAGCAGAAAAGTGTTCATGATAACTTACAATACATAATTACTCATAATTCAATTCACAATGTGGCAACATGTAACAAGAACGTACAGATGATATCCTTTCATTATTTAGCAAACACTGGCGGTGAAGGATAAAAGGCATAACATACAAAAGAGTACTATACAAACAAAGAGTGACAAGTATTCTGGTGAGATGAGCCTAGAGCCAGAAGTAGTGTGCATGATAACTGTCTTCCATTCAGTTAAGTGTTGGGTTGAATATGAAAAGGCTGTTGTAGGAGTATGTTTTGTTCAGCTTATTAAAACTCCTCTTGGTCAAACACACATCCAGCTCTCACGCTTTTCTGCCTATTTCTTGCATTGTTTTAATTCCTGATTCCATTTGAATATAAAGATAACAGCACGATCTCTAGGTTTAAACTAATCTACACTGATGTCCAGGCAGTAGTCTGTGTTTTTTAGCCATGCATTCAATATGATTCTATGGATTAAAATGTTGCTCTTTCAGTCGCTCCATTTTGGTCTTGTCTGAAATCCCATTGGATAGATTGTCCAGTGAAATTTTGTAAAAGCATTTATGGTTCCCAGAGGATGATTCCAAAAAACTGTGGTGATTCTTTGTGCCAACAGTAGTTTGGAAAATTGGCCTCTGAATGAAATAAGCTTGGGCAAACCTAAGCTTCCATGTAGCTCCATTATCAAAGCAAAATGTGAATTTCTCAAATACTTATATGTTAAGAACTTTGAGTGTTTTGACAAAAATATGGCAAATTATGAGGACAAAAATATTTAAATCTGAATACAAACTGGCACTGTATTGAACCATCAAAAACAAATGTAGAAAATACATGATCTGTCATTTCTGGGACACGCTAACAACCATGAGAAATGTCAGGGTAAGCTTGTTATCATGCTGATGTTAGTATGTACAGTAGTGAAAAAAAGCTTACATACACTTGTAAAGACCGTGCATATTGTGGCAATCTTGAATTTTCAGTGACTGCTATAGCTCTTAATTTTCTATGCTGGAATGAACGAAACACGTGTCTTTGTCCCAAAAAACATTCGTGCATGTTGGTTCTTGTGGATGATTATCTCCACATTCTTCGGGAAAACCTCAAATCATCAGCCAGAAGGAGTCTTGGATGGAGTTAAGTGATCCAACAAGACAATGACCAAAAACATGGTAAAGGAATGGTTAAATCAGGCAAGAATTAAGGTTTTAGACTGGTTTTAACTCCTGACTTTAACCCCATTGAGAACCTGTGGACTGTGCTGAAGAAACAAGTCTGTGTGAGTCAACAAATTTAGTTGGACTGCACCGATTCTGTCAAGATGGGTGGTCAAGGACACAGCCAGAAACTTGGAGATGGCTACTGAAAGCATCTAGTTGAGGTGAAAATGACCAAGGGATGTTTAACCAAATATTACCATTGCTGTTTGCACATTCTTTTTGAAGCAGTGGATTTTGTCATATTTCCAAAGTACCTGTCATCGATGAAAAAACAACATGCATGATTGTTTTTTGTGACAGAGTGTGTTTTAATGATTCCATGACAATAAATTCAGAGTTACGGGAGTCACTGGAAACTCAGGACCACCATGACATACGTGTTCTTTGCAAGTCTATGTAAATCTTTGTTCACAAATGTAGTTTGTATTCATGGTGCAATGCAATGCATAGCCCTGAGAGCTATGAGTGTTGCTGAAGAAGAACTGGTATCTGTCTGTACATATACAGCGAGACTTAATGAAGAGTGTCTGCAGTGGGTGGGCGGCTGACTTCCACCAAAGATAGGCAGAGTCGTGAAAACTCAGCAGTGTAGGCCGGTGGGGTGGCGATTAACGGCAGCTCTGAAGTTACCGAGATGGCAATCATGCAATGAAGTAGATAAAAAAGAGGAGAATGGAGCTGCTGTTTGTACAGATTGGTGGTCAGAAGCAGTGTGAATATGTTTTTAAATCCAGAAAAAGGGGTTAAAAAAAATCTTCTTCTGCATTTTTATCATCAACTTTGAATAGAACGTCTGATGAGTAATCAGTAATGTATTCTACATCTATTTAATAGATGTATTTTTGTATATTTTAATATAATGTATTTTCCTTTCACTGTGTAAGAATGACTGAGCTGAGCCAGAAAACAGTCCTTGAAGGAGGGCTGAAAAACAAAAGCAAGAAATTCTCTTGAAATGGAATTGCAGATGGAATGACCTGCTTAGCCTGCTGGAACTGGTTATGTGGAGGGAAATGAATGGATGGATGAATGTGTCAGCATTGAAGAACGGTCTATGTGCACCTATTGCTATTCTGCTGTGGGTGGAAATACGTCCCGGTTTCTTTGTATGTCTTTACCCCTGTCAGTCAAAATCATATTAGGCATGCAGCAATGGTGTCCCTGCAAAATCACCTCTGAGGGAATTTGTTTTGGTGGAACATTTGTGCATATAGAAGTGAGCACCTTCATTAAAATGGCTAATTCACTGAAAGAACCAAGCGGACCTGCCTGCCATTTTCAGCACGGTGACTAGCACTGTGATTGTTGCTTTTTCCAAAGTAAATGGGAAAACAGTAACGCTCGAATAGCAAAAGGGGAAAAGAATATTACATGAAATGCTGCTGGAAATGGCAGGCACCTACCTGCAACAGCACATTTGGTGAGTCAGACTAAAAATGTGTTAAGAACATGTCCAATGTTCAGGATTCTTTTTTTTTTAAAGGCTTTTTGCTGTCTAAAATGGGGAGGAAGTAGCTCAAGGGACATTCAGATTTGTTAATGAAGAGTTATTGGAGTCTTAATTCATTCTGTTTTGTTAATGAAATGAGTAAGAAACCACATTGTCAGAGATTTGAGAACTGATAGGACTGATTATAGAGTTGAATCTATGAAATCAAGTCTTTCAATACTCAGCCTTGTTTTATCATCCTGTTTAATAAAGCTTTAACTCTGTTGTTTTTAGACTTCCATAGTAAATGACTGATTAAGTGTTTCACCTTTTTCTCCTGCTGTTTTTTTTTCTTCTTTGCATTTAGCCACACTTTAATCTGTGATTAAAACTTTCTACTGTGTCTCTCTGCTTCCTGAATCTTCCACCTGCCTGCAGTCTGATTGCAGCAATGAGAATCAGCTGCCGTAATTGGCTCACACCAGTCACCTGTTTGCAATTCCACCTCCCAGCATATAAGCCAGCTCTGTCATTCACTCTCTGCTCCACCATGAGCTCTGATGGCCTGCATCAACTCGTGACCACCGGAGCTTCTTGGACACGACTCTGCCCTTGTACCCCTGCCGGTTCCTGTATGGGTTTCCTACCTACCCCTTCAGCTGAGTTTCTTCCCGTTGTAAGTATCCGGTTTTGATGGATTAGTTTAGGTTATTCATTTATGGTTTTCTTAAATTTCCCCTCTGTTGTTAGTTTAGAGTCTTTGTTGAATTTTGTAGTCTTGTCTGTTTTCCTAATCAGATTTTGCTTGTCTGCTTTCAGCCCTTCCTCCCTGAATCTTCCACCTGCCTTCAGTCTGATTGCAGCAATGAGAATCAGCTGCCGTAATTGGCTCACACCAGTCACCTGTTTGCAATTCCACCTCCCAGCATATAAGCCAGCTCTGTCATTCACTCCCTGCTCCACCATGGAGCGCAGATGCCTGCGTCGACTCGTGACCACCAGAGCTTCTTGGACACGACTCTGCCCTTGTACCCCTGCCGGTTCCTGTATGGGTTTCCTACCTACCCCTTCAGCTGAGTTTCTTCCCGTTGTAAGTATCCGGTTTTGATGGATTAGTTTAGGTTATTCATTTATGGTTTTCTTAAATTTCCCCTCTGTTGTTAGTTTAGAGTCTTTGTTGAATTTTGTAGTCTTGTCTGTTTTCCTAATCAGATTTTGCTTGTCTGCTTTCAGCCCTTCCTCCCTGAATCTTCCACCTGCCTGCAGTCTGATTGCAGCAATGAGAATCAGCTGCCGTAATTGGCTCACACCAGTCACCTGTTTGCAATTCCACCTCCCAGCATATAAGCCAGCTCTGTCATTCCCTCCCTGCTCCACCATGGACGCTGCATATCCTGCGTCGACTCGTGACCACCAGAGCTTCTTGGACACGACTCTGCCCTTGTACCCCTGCCGGTTCCTGTATGGGTTTCCTACCTACCCCTTCAGCTGAGTTTCTTCCCGTTGTAAGTATCCGGTTTTGATGGATTAGTTTAGGTTATTCATTTATGGTTTTCTTAAATTTCCCCTCTGTTGTTAGTTTAGAGTCTTTGTTGAATTTTGTAGTCTTGTCTGTTTTCCTAATCAGATTTTGCTTGTCTGCTTTCAGCCCTTCCTCCCTGAATCTTCCACCTGCCTGCAGTCTGATTGCAGCAATGAGAATCAGCTGCCGTAATTGGCTCACACCAGTCACCTGTTTGCAATTCCACCTCCCAGCATATAAGCCAGCTCTGTCATTCCCTCCCTGCTCCACCATGGAGTCGCATATCCTGCGTCGACTCGTGACCACCAGAGCTTCTTGGACACGACTCTGCCCTTGTACCCCTGCCGGTTCCTGTTTGGGTTTCCTACCTACCCCTTCAGCTGAGTTTCTTCCCGTTGTAAGTATCCGGTTTTGATGGATTAGTTTAGGTTATTCATTTATGGTTTTCTTAAATTTCCCCTCTGTTGTTAGTTTAGAGTCTTTGTTGAATTTTGTAGTCTTGTCTGTTTTCCTAATCAGATTTTGCTTGTCTGCTTTCAGCCCTTCCTCCCTGACTGTTCCACCTGCCTGCAGTCTGATTGCAGCAATGAGAATCAGCTGCCGTAATTGGCTCACACCAGTCACCTGTTTGCAATTCCACCTCCCAGCATATAAGCCAGCTCTGTCATTCCCTCCCTGCTCCACCATGGACGTGCACATCCTGCGTCGACTCGTGACCACCAGAGCTTCTTGGACACGACTCTGCCCTTGTACCCCTGCCGGTTCCTGTTTGGGTTTCCTACCTACCCCTTCAGCTGAGTTTCTTCCCGTTGTAAGTATCCAGTTTTGATGGATTAGTTTAGGTTATTCATTTATGGTTTTCTTAAATTTCCCCTCTGTTGTTAGTTTAGAGTCTTTGTTGAATTTTGTAGTCTTGTCTGTTTTCCTAATCAGATTTTGCTTGTCTGCTTTCAGCCCTTCCTCCCTGACTGTTCCACCTGCCTGCAGTCTGATTGCAGCAATGAGAATCAGCTGCCGTAATTGGCTCACCACCAGTCACCTGTTTGCAATTCCACCTCCCAGCATATAAGCCAGCTCTGTCATTCACTCCCTGCTCCACCATGGAATGCGCACATCCTGCATCGAACTCGTGACCACCAGAGCTTCTTGGACACGACTGCTGCCCTTGTACCCCTGCCGGTTCCTGTTTGGGTTTCCTACCTACCCCTTCAGCTGAGTTTCTTCCGATTGTAAGTATCCAGTTTTGATGGATTAGTTTAGGTTATTCATTTATGGTTTTCTTAAATTTCCCCTCTGTTGTTAGTTTAGAGTCTTTGTTGAATTTTGTAGTCTTGTCTGTTTTCCTAATTAGATTTTGCTTGTCTGCTTTCAGCCCTTCCTCCCTGACTGTTCCACCTGCCTGCAGTCTGATTGCAGCAATGAGAATCAGCTGCCAGTAATTGGCTCACACCAGTCACCTGTTTGCAATTCCACCTCCCAGCATATAAGCCAGCTCTGTCATTCACTCCCTGCTCCACCATGGATGCGCACATCCTGCATCAACTCGTGACCACCAGAGCTTCTTGGACACGATGCTGCCCTTGTACCCCTGCCGGTTCCTGTTTGGGTTTCCTACCTACCCCTTCAGCTGAGTTTCTTCCTATTGTAAGTATCCAGTTTTGATGGATTAGTTTAGGTTTTTATTTATGGTTTTCTTAAATTTCCCCTCTGTTGTTAGTTTAGAGTCTTTGTTGAATTTTGTAGTCTTGTCCGTTTTCCTAATTAGATTTTGCTTGTCTGCTTTCAGCCCTTCCTCCCTGACTGTTCCACCTGCCTGCAGTCTGATTGCAGCAATGAGAATCAGCTGCCATAATTGGCTCACACCAGTCACCTGTTTGCAATTCCACCTCCCAGCATATAAGCCAGCTCTGTCATTCACTCCCTGCTCCACCATGGATGCGCACATCCTGCATCAACTCGTGACCACCAGAGCTTCTTGGACACGATGCTGCCCTTGTACCCCTGCTGGTTCCTGTTTGGGTTTCCTACCTACCCCTTCAGCTGAGTTTCTTCCTATTGTAAGTATCCAGTTTTGATGGATTAGTTTAGGTTTTTATTTATGGTTTTCTTAAATTTCCCCTCTGTTGTTAGTTTAGAGTCTTTGTTGAATTTTGTAGTCTTGTCCGTTTTCCTAATTAGATTTTGCTTGTCTGCTTTCAGCCCTTCCTCCCTGACTGTTCCACCTGCCTGCAGTCTGATTGCAGCAATGAGAATCAGCTGCCATAATTGGCTCACACCAGTCACCTGTTTGCAATTCCACCTCCCAGCATATAAGCCAGCTCTGTCATTCACTCCCTGCTCCACCATGGATGCGCACATCCTGCATCAACTCGTGACCACCAGAGCTTCTTGGACACGATGCTGCCCTTGTACCCCTGCCGGTTCCTGTTTGGGTTTCCTGCCTACCCCTTCAGCTGAGTTTCTTCCCATTGTAAGTGTTCAGTTTTGATGGCTTAGTTTAGGTTCTTCATTTATGGCTTTCTTAAATTTACCCTCTGTGAGTTTAGAGTCTTTGTTGAATTTTGTAGTCTTGTCTGTTTTCCTAATTAGATTTTGCTTGTCAGCTTTCAGCCCTTCCTCCCTGACTGTTCCTAGTTCATCCTTAGCTTGTATCCATAGGTTTTTTTTTTTTTTTATTTTAAAGTCCTTTTTCTGTTAAAACCAGTTTGTCTGCTTCTGTGCTTGCATCTGGGTTACCAGTTATTTATTGATGCACTTTCTGCTAAAAACAAGATAAAGCATGAAGGCACTTTCATTCTTGAGGTATACTTACAAGATGCCTGCAATGTTGCATGACACAACAGCTGAGGTGATTAAAAATGTCGCATCTATTTTGTGTAGACTCTGTCCTCACATTAGTTTATATCATGGTCAAAGGTTGAGCTGCTGACATGTTGCATACACTGACATTGCATGAAAACACAAAGAAATGAAATATCCAGTTGAAGTGAATGTATAAATCCTCATAAATGTTTAAAACCCACACAGGTGAATTTCCACATGGATAAAATGCAATGCTTCATATATATGCACTAGTGTGTGGCTTTCAGCTTTCTATACTTTAACACATTTTTTGTGATATTTTTCTCCCCCAGACCATCTGCTACAAAGCATTACTGGGTAACAGATACACCTAATGAAGATCAGAAATATTCAAGCAGAAACCTTCAGCTTCCATGAAGATTGAAATCATTCTGCCATGAAGACCTAACAACCTTCAAAGACAAATTGAAAATGGGTAAGAAATGAAAGTACACACTGTTTAGTCTAGACCATCATTTGTGCCAACGTCTGTGCTTTTAGATTCTATCAAGATGGGAAAAATAAACATTGATAAAAGTGTAGTCTGGGTAAAATACACCACCTGCTTAAGCATGACTGGCTGGATTTTTAACTGACCTGCTGATAAATGTTTCAAAGGTGAACACGGACCTTTCTGGAGGATGTTGCACAAGGAGTTTTGTCATTGTTGCCACAGTCTGGTTTCGACACCATTCCACTCGACTCCACTCGACTCCATTCCACTCGACTCGACTCCATTCCACTCGACTCCATTCCACTTGACTCCATTCCACTCCACTTGACTCATTCCACTCCACTTGACTCCATCCACTCGACTCGACTCCATTCCAATCGACTCGACTCCATTCGACTCGACTCGACTCCATTCCACTTTACTCCATTCCACTCCACTTGACTCCATTCCACTCCACTTGACTCGACTCGACTCCACTCGACACGACTCGACTCCATTCCACTCGACTCGACTCAACTCCATTCCATTCCACTCGACTCCATTCCACTCGACTCCATTCCACTCCACTCGACTCCATTCCACTTGACTCCATTCCACTCGACTCCAATCCACTCCATTCCACTTGACTCCTTTCCACTCGACTCCATTTGACTGCATTGATTGCCTTTTGTATTTATAGATTATTGTGAGAAATTGCAAGAATTGATTGTTTTTTATGTTTTGTACAAGTTTGTTGTCAATAAAAACAAAAACCTTTATTGAAAAAAATTGTTTGGATTGTAAACCATTGTCACAGGAAGAACCTCTGTCGCTGCAACTTGATGCTCTGTTATTGTTGCAGGAAGAACCTCAGTCGCTGCAACTTGATTCTCTGTTATTGTTGCAGGAAGAACGTTGGGCGCTGCAACTTGGTTCTCTGTTATTGTTGCAGGAAGAATGTCAGTCGCTGCAACTTGGTTCTCTGTTGTTGCAGGAAGAATGTCAGTTGCTGCAAGTTGTTGCTCTGTTATTGTTGCAGGAAGAACCTCAGTTGCTGCAACTTGATGCTCTGTTATTGTTGCAGGAAGAACCTCAGTCGCTGACACTTGATTCTCTGTTATTGTCGCAGGAAGAATGTTGGGTGCTGCAACTTGGTTCTCTGTTCTTGTTGCAGGAAGAATGTCAGTTGCTGCAAGTTGTTGCTCTGTTATTGTTGCAGGAAGAAGTGCTGCGGAGCGCTGCGTCACCCTGCGGAGCGCTGCGTCACCCTGCGGAGCGCTGCGTCACCCTGCGGAGCGCTGCGTCGACTCGGACCAGACTTCGAAGACTCGACTCGACTTGATCGACTCAGACTCCGACTCGACTCGACTGGCTCGAACGATCGACTCGACTTCATCGACTCTGATCCGACTCGACTCGACTCGACTCGACTCGCACTCGACTCGACTCGACTCGACTCGACTATACTCCTCAACATCCGACTTCAACTCAACTCGAACTCAACTCAACTCAACTTCCAACTCAACTCAACTCAAACCACTCACAACTCAACTCAACTCAACTCAACTCAACTCAACTCAACTCAACTCAACTCAACTCAAACCCTCAAAACTCGCAACTCAACTCAACTCAACTCAACTCAACTCAACTCAAACTCAACTCAACTCAACTCAACTCAACTCAACTCAACTCAACTCAACTCAACTCAACTCAACTCAACTCAACTCAACTCAACTCAACTCAACTCAACTCCAACTCAACTCAACTCAACTCAACTCAACTCAACTCAACTCAACTCAACTCAACTCAACTCAACTCAACTCAACTCAACTCAACTCAACTCAACTCAACTCAACTCAACTCAACTCAACTCAACTCAACTCAACTCAACTCAACTCAACTCAACTCAACTCAACTCAACTCAACTCAACTCAACTCAACTCAACTCAACTCAACTCAACTCAACTCAACTCAACTCAACTCAACTCAACTCAACTCAACTCAACTCAACTCAACTCAACTCAACTCAACTCAACTCAACTCAACTCAACTCAACTCAACTCAACTCAACTCAACTCAACTCAACTCAACTCAACTCAACTCAACTCAACTCAACTCAACTCAACTCAACTCAACTCAACTCAACTCAACTCAACTCAACTCAACTCAACTCAACTCAACTCAACTCAACTCAACTCAACTCAACTCAACTCAACTCAACTCAACTCAACTCAACTCAACTCAACTCAACTCAACTCAACTCAACTCAACTCAACTCAACTCAACTCAACTCAACTCAACTCAACTCAACTCAACTCAACTCAACTCAACTCAACTCAACTCAACTCAACTCAACTCAACTCAACTCAACTCAACTCAACTCAACTCAACTCAACTCAACTCAACTCAACTCAACTCAACTCAACTCAACTCAACTCAACTCAACTCAACTCAACTCAACTCAACTCAACTCAACTCAACTCAACTCAACTCAACTCAACTCAACTCAACTCAACTCAACTCAACTCAACTCAACTCAACTCAACTCAACTCAACTCAACTCAACTCAACTCAACTCAACTCAACTCAACTCAACTCAACTCAACTCAACTCAACTCAACTCAACTCAACTCAACTCAACTCAACTCAACTCAACTCAACTCAACTCAACTCAACTCAACTCAAACTCAACTCAACTCAACTCAACTCAACTCAAACTCAACTCAACTCAAAAACTCAACTCAACTCAACTCAACTCAACTCAA
>NW_026559300.1:0-5001 GCF_022539595.1 Amphiprion ocellaris | reverse complement strand
TCAGCATGTAGAAGCAGAAGAAGAGAACCATGTACAGAGAGGATACAGGAGAAGGTCCAAAGAAGAAGACAGCGGTAAAGAGAGCAGTTGCAGCAGCAAACTTTTCCGTTTGTGGGATGAATTTTCAGTTTTCTACTAGCGTCTCAGAACAAAGGGAAGACTACTTCGCTGGAGGCAGGAGTGATGAGGAGGACTTTATTCAGGAGGAAGTTATTCAGCATGTGGAAGACGAAGAGGATGACCTTCTACCTGGAGGATACAGGAGAAGATCCAGAGATGATGACAGTGGTGAAGAGAGCAGTTGCAGCAGAAAGCGTTCCTGCTCGTAGGATGAATTCTCAACCAGTGACTTAAAACAAAAAGAAGACTCCCAATGTGGAGACAGGAATGATGAGGAGGACTTTGCTGAGGAAGACTTTATGGAGGACTAGGAAGTCAATCAGCATGTGGAAGAAGAAGAGTAGAACAGTCCACTTGGAGGATTGGAGGATCCAGGAGAAGATCTAGAGGACAAGAAGAGAGCAGCTGCAGCAGGAAGTGCTTCTGCTGCTTGGCTGAATCTCCCACAAACAACCTGGAAAAATAAGAACCAGAAGAAGACTCAGCAGCTGCAGGCAGAAGCAATGAGGAGGACTTATTGGTCATTTTTATGATTCAGAAACTCCCCATGAGTCAGTTAGAACTTAAGAAGCCTCTAGGATGAGAGGTGAAGCCTTTTCAAGACCTAAAAGAGAAGTCCAGGTGATTTTTACTGCAGCTCTTAGAATCAGCCAATTTATAAAAACAGGGATTTGAAGGAGAACCCTCTATGTGGTGGGTCCATGAGGAGGTCCAGAGAAGAACACAGCAATGAAGAGAGCAGTTGCAGTAGCAAACATTTACAACAGTAGGGTGAATTCTGTACCAGTGACTTGGAACAAAAAGAAGAATCTCTAGATGAAGGCGGGAGAGATGAGGTGGGCTTCGCTGAGGAAGACTTTGTGAAGGTGGACTTGGAAATCAATCGTAAGATCAATGGAAACGTGTCCAAACTGAATACACTTTTTGAGTATCATTTAAGTGTAGGAAATGTAAAGTTTAGAGCTCTAATGTGCAGCTGTAAGTTATAAATAAGCGGCACCATTGAGACAGCACTTGGTGGTAAAATTCATCAATTATATGATTAACTTTTTTTTTTACCTTCCTCTCTTCTATCATTTGCAGTATCAGTGTTTTACTGTAATAATTTTAATCTTTGTGCAAAAGAAAGGTCTAAATGATGCATCAAATGCCCACTTTTATGGATGTTTGATTAGGAAATCCTGTATAAAACTGGTAACTAACCATCGTGTCTGATTGTGGTTTTGGGTTTCGTCAAGCCGGCTAACACAAAGAACAACTGGCTATGTCGAACTTTTACACTCCTCCCTTCAGGCATCACTGTTGTATTAAGCAATAAGCACGACTACTGTGTATTTGGAAATCAAATTATTCAAAGTGTGGCTTCTACATTAAGTCAGAAAACCATCCACTTAATGCAGAGTATGTACATCACATGCCCAACACACCTGACCCACAAACCACCTTCTCTGCATCTGTGAGTGTGTCGATGTGATGGGGACGTCACAAATTTACTGAAATAAAAGCTGGTTAATGCAGTCAACTTACTCCCACATGACACACTTCTCCCACTGCTACATAAATCCAACACACCCTTTTCATTATGGCTGTGTAATTAGTGCTCTGCTCTCTCTTTTCCCGTCATACACTTCACACCATTCGACTGAGAGATTTGCAGTCGCTTGCTGCCTACGCTGCTGCTGCTGTTCCTGTAGCGTTTGGAAATTAGTCCATGTGTACTGTCACTTCCTGCTGTGCTGACATCAGAGCTGTACATACGCCACAATATATTCTGTATGAGTGGGTTAACTGGATTTCGAGGCCCCATATTGAATCTCTTACTTAACCTGTCTCCTGATAACCACATTTATCTACAACTAAACTGCATTGTCAATTACGTTTCTCAGGAAACCTATTTTCTACTGGATTACATTTCCTTGTAACGTATCACAAATGTGTTTCTGATCAACTTTCCCATTTCTGTTATTGCTTTACTGTTTTCGGTTAACCAAATATTAAATAGTGCAGAACTTGTTACCCTGATAATGCAGAAAATGGAGGAAAAGCTTCAACTATGTCAAGAAATACTTGTCTTCTAAACCTAAACCAAGTAATGTTGGAGCCAAACCTTGACCAAGCTGCTAATGTGTAAAAGTGTCTCACAAATCGTGATATTTTCAGGAGGCTAACCACATAGTTTTGGTGTATTTGGCCACATAGTTTGGCTTCATGACCGTAAATTCATAAAATCTGCAAGGATTTCATTATAGATGGATGAAAACTTTAGTTTTATTAACCCTCCTGTTGTCTTCATTTACGGGTGCACCAAAAAATATTGTTTCCTTCTCTGAAAAAAATCAGCAAAAAAAAAATCCCCAAATTTCTGAAAATTTGCAAAACCTTCAGGAAGAAAATTCCTATAATTCCTTAAAAGTTTCCCTTAAAAGTTTTATTTTTAAAAAAATCCCCCAAATTTGGCAAGAAAATTCTTATAAATATTTTCAAAAAATGAGTAAAAATCTTCCAAAAAATCCCAAAAATATCTAAAGTAATTCCATATATATCAGTAAAACTTCTAATATTTCCTTTAAGAACATTCACATTAAAATCAACCAAAATCCAGTGAAATTCGCTGGACTTTGGTTGATTTTTTCGTGAATGTTCTTGAGAAACATTTTTAACATTTTTTTCTCACCAAAAAATGTTCAAAGATTTCCCAAAAATGTTGAAAATGTGGACATCAGAAGTTTCACTGTGAAAATATGTATTTTTTTCCCCACATTTTCAAACTTTAAAATGGGTTAATTTGACCCACAGGACGACACGAAGGTTAAACTTATTTTGAATTTTCTTGTAAAATTCAACTCAAAAGAAAATAATTTCAAGATTGTTTGACTTAAGATATTTAAGATGCATTGTCTTAAAACAAGTCCCTCCATCTGCTGAAATGTCTCATGTTAAGTGAATTTATCTTAAATCGAGTGCCAATCTGACAAGCTCATTCAGGGACACACTTTCTAATCTATGGTAAAAGAAAAGAACTAGAATGATGGTCATTTCTTGTATTTTTGGGGTTCTAAGACACAAAAACAATGCAAAACTTGACGTGCATAATACGGAATCTTTAAAGGCTTACAAGTTTGGCAGCCACTTCTTTAAAGACACAGTAAACTGCATGAATGCATCCAAACTGTGGTGCCATCGCAGTCCTGAAGGGCCTCAAATTGAGAGAGTTCCGGTTGATTTGAGCACAGAGACATGTGGAAGTATAAATTTATCCAGAAAGGAAGTAAAATAACCTACGCTTGACAAAGAAACTTCAGTCTGGGATTTGTGGTCTGTTGTCCATCACAGGATGCAAAATCTGACCTCCATCCTGCCCTCCAACAACAGGTTTTGTTGCTCCTTCAAACCTTTCATACCACATCACAGTTCAAAAACTATGTTTATTTCAAATTATGTTCCCCTCAAAACACAATGATGATCTGTGGAGAAAGACAAGAACCAGTGGGATGGCCAACTCCTCGTAAATTTTGAGTCTAAAGACCAACTAAAGATAGCTTTAAAAGTTCACAAGTTTGAGAGCTTAAAAGACACTAAACTGCATGTATGTGTCTAAACTGATGGCCCTAAAATGAATGGAGTTCTGGTTGATTCAAGCGCAGAGACATGTGGGAGCATGACCTTATCCAGGAAGCAAGTAAAACATCAAAGCTTGACAAAGAAACTGAAGTTTGAGGCTTGTGGTCTGTTGTCCATCACAGGATGCAAAGTCTGCTCTCTGGTTTATGCCTCCATGCTGCTCTCCTGCCTCCAGAAACAGACTGTTGCTCCTTCAAACCTTTCCTACCACATTGCAGCTCAAAAAACTATGTTTATTTCAAACTACGTTCCCCTCAAAACACCATGATGATCTATGGAGAAAGAAAGGAACCAGTGGGATGGCCATTTCCTTATAATTTTTGGGTCTAAAGACCACCTAAAGACACCTTTAAAGGTTCACAGGTTAAAAGAAACTGAAAAGCATGAATGTGTCCAAACTGTGTGATGCATTCAGAGTCCTGACGGGCTTGAAAAACAAGCGTCTGTGTGCGAACATGATGATGATAAGTCTGAGCGAAAAAGAGAACGAGGGAGCGACGGAGAGCAAGAAGCGTCTTGATTAATCATGATTGACTCATTCAGAACCCACTCGTCTTTTCTCCCCCTTCGCTCCGGCTCTCCTTTATGGCTTGATTACGGAGACATACTCTATCTCTCATTACCTCCCCTCCTCCATCTCCTTTTTTATCCATCTTTTCTCTCTCTCTATCTGTCACCCCCTCTTCTCCCTCCTCCACCATCCATCCATCCATCCATCCATCCATCCATCCATCCATCCTGCCGTGCCAGTTTATTCATCCGTCAATCTCCGTCTGCCTCGTTTCCATCCTCTAACCCGCCATCCATCCATCACTCTTTCTTCCTCTCTTTCCTCCCTTGTTCCTTCCACGTTCTTTTATATACAAAATTTTCTCTCTTTCGCCCCTCAAAGGCTTCCACTGTTTGTCTTTATTTCTTCTCCGATGTGTGTCTGTCAGAAACACTCTCGCTCTCTTTTTTCCTGGTCAGTCTCGGAGTCTCTCGGCCTCAGCTGGAGGAGAGTCGCCATCGACACAGTCCAGCGTAATGCAGATGCTTCCAGATGCATCCTGGGAAACCGTCTCTTGGCCTGCTTTTCTAATCTCGTCTTGCCTCCGTTGAGCAGCAGCTGGTTTTCTCCAGCACAAAAGCGAGATGAGAGACTACTCAAACTTTAATGGAGTCATACGAGATACAACCTTTTTTTCTCTCTTCTGTACTTCGCTGACCTTCCTCATCTCCATCTTTTTTTATGTGTCTAGTTTTTCTACAACCTCCTCT
>NW_026559299.1:0-32759 GCF_022539595.1 Amphiprion ocellaris | reverse complement strand
CGCCGAGTGGAGCAGACCAGGATGCAGCATCGGAGGTGGGACAGCCGCCGGGTGGAGCAGAGCAGGATGCAGCATCGGAGGTGGGACAGCCGCTGAGTGGAGAGGTGGAACAGCAGCCGTGTGGAGAGGTGGAAGAGCAGCCATGTGGAGCAGAGCAGGAGGTAGCAGTGGAGGTGGAACAGCATTCGGGTGGAGCAGACCAGGAGGCAGCAGCGGTGGAACAGCAGCTGAGTGGACAGGTGCAACAGAGCAGGTCACAGCAGCAGCGGTGGAACAGCCCTTGAGTGGAGAGGTGGAGCAGCTGCTTGGTTTTGCAGAGCAGGATGCAGCAGCGGAGGTGGAACGGCCGCCGGGTGGAGCAGAGCAGGAGGCAGGATCGGAGGTGGAGCAGCCGCCGGGTGGAACAGAGCAGGAGGCAGCAGCGGAGGTGGGACGGCCGCCGGGTGGACCAGAGCAGGATGCAGCAGCGGTGGTGGGACGGCCGCCGGGTGGAGAGGACCAGGATGCAGCATCGGAGGTGAAACGGCCGCCTTGTGGAGCAGAGCAGGAGGTAGCAGGGGAAGTGGAACAGCAGCCGGGTGGAGCAGAGCAGGATGCAGCAGCGGAGGTGGAACAGCACTCGGGTGGAGCAGAGCAGGAGGCAGCAGCGGTGGAACAGCCACTGAGTGGACAGGTGGAACAGAGCAGGTCACAGCAGCATCGGTGGAACAGCCCCTGAGTGGAGAGGTGGAGCAGCTGCTTGGTTTTGCAGAGCAGAATGCAGCAGCGGTGGTGGGACGGCCGCCGGGTGGAGAAGACCAGGATGCAGCAACGGAGGTGGGACGGCCGCCGGGTGGAGCAGACCAGGAGGTAGCATTGGAAGTGGAACAGCAGCCGGGTGGAGCAGAGCAGGATGCAGCAGATAAGGGTGACACAGCCGCCGGGTGGAGCATAGCAGGAGGCAGCAGCGGAGATGGAACGGCCGCCGGGTGGAGCATAGCAGGAGGCAGCAGCGTAGATGGAACGGCCGCCGGGTGGAGCAGAGCAGGAGGCAGCAGGTAAGGGTGACACAGCCGCCGGGTGGAGCAGAGCAGGAGGCAGCAGCGGAGATGGAACGGCCGCCGGGTGGAGCAGAACAGGATGCAGGATCGGAGGTGGAACAGCCGCCGGGTGGAGCAGAGCAGGATGCAGCATCGGAGGTGGTACAGCCGCCGTTGGAGAAGAGCAGGCTGTAGCAGCGGAGGTGGGACAGCCTCCGGGTGGACCAGAGCAGGGTGCAGCAGCGGAGGTGGGACAGCCTCCGGGTGGACCAGAGCAGGAGGCAGCAGCGGAGGTGGGACAGCCGCCGTGTGGAGCAGAACACCATGCAGCAGAGGAGTTGGAACAACCGCCGTGTGGAGAAGAACAGGATGCAGCAGCGGAGGTGCTCCACCTATCCACTCAGCAGCTTTTCCACCGCTGCTTCCTCCTGCTCTGCTCCACCCGAATGCTGTTCCACCTCCACTGCTACCTCCTGCTATGCTCTACACAGCTGCTGCTCCAACTCTGTACTCAGCAGCAAAGCAGGAGGCAGCAGCGGAGATGGAACAGACGCCGGGTGGAGCATCGCAGGATGCAGCAGCGGAGGTGGGACAGCCGCCGGGTGGAGCAGAGCAGGATGCAGCAGCGGAGGTGGAACAGCCGACAGGTGGAACAGAGCAGAATGCAGCAGCGGAGGTGGAACAGCCGCCGGGTGGAGCAGAGCAGGAGGCAGCAGCGGAGATGGAACGGTCGCCGGGTGGAGCAGACCAGGATGCAGCATCGGAGGTGGGACAGCCGCCGGTTGGAGCAGAGCAGGATGCAGCATCGGAGGTGGGACAGCCGCTGAGTGGAGAGGTGGAACAGCAGCAGTGTGGAGAGGTGGAAGAGCAGCCATGTGGAGCAGAGCAGGAGGCAGGATCGGAGGTGGAGCAGCCGCCGGGTGGAACAGAGCAGGAGGCAGCAGCGGAGGTGGGACGGCCGCCGGGTGGACCAGAGCAGGATGCAGCAGCGGTGGTGGGACGGCCGCCGGGTGGAGAGGACCAGGATGCAGCATCGGAGGTGGAACGGCCGCCGTGTGGAGCAGAGCAGGAGGCAGGAGATAAGGGTGACACAGCCGCCGGGTGGAACAGAGTAGGATGCAGCAGCGGAGGTGGAACAGCACTCGGGTGGAGCAGAGCAGGAGGCAGCATCGGTGGAACAGCCCCTGAGTGGAGAGGTGGAGCAGCTGCTTGGTTTTGCAGAGCAGGATGCAGCAGCATTGGTGGGACGGCCGCCGGGTGGAGAAGACCAGGATGCAGCATCGGAGGTGGGACAGCCGCCGAGTGGAGCAGACCAGGATGCAGCATCGGAGGTGGGACAGCCGCCGGGTGGAGCAGAGCAGGATGCAGCATCGGAGGTGGGACAGCCGCTGAGTGGAGAGGTGGAACAGCAGCCGTGTGGAGAGGTGGAAGAGCAGCCATGTGGAGCAGAGCAGGAGGTAGCAGTGGAGGTGGAACAGCATTCGGGTGGAGCAGACCAGGAGGCAGCAGCGGTGGAACAGCAGCTGATTGGACAGGTGCAACAGAGCAGGTCACAGCAGCAGCGGTGGAACAGCCCCTGAGTGGAGAGGTGGAGCAGCTGCTTGGTTTTGCAGAGCAGGATGCAGCAGCGGAGGTGGAACGGCCGCCGGGTGGAGCAGAGCAGGAGGCAGGATCGGAGGTGGAGCAGCCGCCGGGTGGAACAGAGCAGGAGGCAGCAGCGGAGGTGGGACGGCCGCCGGGTGGACCAGAGCAGGATGCAGCAGCGGTGGTGGGACGGCCGCCGGGTGGAGAGGACCAGGATGCAGCATCGGAGGTGAAACGGCCGCCTTGTGGAGCAGAGCAGGAGGTAGCAGGGGAAGTGGAACAGCAGCCGGGTGGAGCAGAGCAGGATGCAGCAGCGGAGGTGGAACAGCACTCGGGTGGAGCAGAGCAGGAGGCAGCAGCGGTGGAACAGCCACTGAGTGGACAGGTGGAACAGAGCAGGTCACAGCAGCATCGGTGGAACAGCCCCTGAGTGGAGAGGTGGAGCAGCTGCTTGGTTTTGCAGAGCAGAATGCAGCAGCGGTGGTGGGACGGCCGCCGGGTGGAGAAGACCAGGATGCAGCAACGGAGGTGGGACGGCCGCCGGGTGGAGCAGACCAGGAGGTAGCATTGGAAGTGGAACAGCAGCCGGGTGGAGCAGAGCAGGATGCAGCAGATAAGGGTGACACAGCCGCCGGGTGGAGCATAGCAGGAGGCAGCAGCGGAGATGGAACGGCCGCCGGGTGGAGCATAGCAGAAGGCAGCAGCGGAGATGGAACGGCCGCCGGGTGGAGCAGAGCAGGAGGCAGCAGGTAAGGGTGACACAGCCGCCGGGTGGAGCAGAGCAGGAGGCAGCAGCGGAGATGGAACGGCCGCCGGGTGGAGCAGAACAGGATGCAGGATCGGAGGTGGAACAGCCGCCCGGTGGAGCAGAGCAGGATGCAGCATCGGAGGTGGTACAGCCGCCGTTGGAGAAGAGCAGGCTGTAGCAGCGGAGGTGGGACAGCCTCCGGGTGGACCAGAGCAGGGTGCAGCAGCGGAGGTGGGACAGCCTCCGGGTGGACCAGAGCAGGAGGCAGCAGCGGAGGTGGGACAGCCGCCGTGTGGAGCAGAACACCATGCAGCAGAGGAGTTGGAACAACCGCCGTGTGGAGAAGAACAGGATGCAGCAGCGGAGGTGCTCCACCTATCCACTCAGCAGCTTTTCCACCGCTGCTTCCTCCTGCTCTGCTCCACCCGAATGCTGTTCCACCTCCACTGCTACCTCCTGCTATGCTCTACACGGCTGCTGTTCCAACTCTCTACTCAGCAGCAAAGCAGGAGGCAGCAGCGGAGATGGGACAGACGCCGGGTGGAGCAGAGCAGGAGGAAGCAGCGGAGGTGGGACAGCGGCCGGGTGGAGCAGAGCAGGATGCAGCATCGGAGGTGGAGCAGAGCAGGAGGCAGCAGCGGAGGTGGGATGGCCGCCGGGTGGAGCAGAGCAGGATGCAGCATCGGAGGTGGAACGGCTGCCGGGTGGAGCAGAGCAGGATGCAGCTTCGGAGGTGGAACGGCCGCCGGGTGGAGCATAGCAGGAGGCAGCAGCGTAGATGGAACGGCCGCCGGGTGGAGCAGAGCAGGAGGCAGCAGGTAAGGGTGACACAGCCGCCGGGTGGAGCAGAGCAGGAGGCAGCAGCGGAGATGGAACGGCCGCCGGGTGGAGCAGAACAGGATGCAGGATCGGAGGTGGAACAGCCGCCGGGTGGAGCAGAGCAGGATGCAGCATCGGAGGTGGTACAGCCGCCGTTGGAGAAGAGCAGGCTGTAGCAGCGGAGGTGGGACAGCCTCCGGGTGGACCAGAGCAGGGTGCAGCAGCGGAGGTGGGACAGCCTCCGGGTGGACCAGAGCAGGAGGCAGCAGCGGAGGTGGGACAGCCGCCGTGTGGAGCAGAACACCATGCAGCAGAGGAGTTGGAACAACCGCCGTGTGGAGAAGAACAGGATGCAGCAGCGGAGGTGCTCCACCTATCCACTCAGCAGCTTTTCCACCGCTGCTTCCTCCTGCTCTGCTCCACCCGAATGCTGTTCCACCTCCACTGCTACCTCCTGCTATGCTCTACACAGCTGCTGCTCCAACTCTGTACTCAGCAGCAAAGCAGGAGGCAGCAGCGGAGATGGAACAGACGCCGGGTGGAGCATCGCAGGATGCAGCAGCGGAGGTGGGACAGCCGCCGGGTGGAGCAGAGCAGGATGCAGCAGCGGAGGTGGAACAGCCGACAGGTGGAACAGAGCAGAATGCAGCAGCGGAGGTGGAACAGCCGCCGGGTGGAGCAGAGCAGGAGGCAGGATCGGAGGTGGAGCAGCCGCCGGGTGGAACAGTGCAGGAGGCAGCAGCGGAGGTGGGACGGCCGCCGGGTGGACCAGAGCAGGATGCAGCAGCGGTGGTGGGACGGCCGCCGGGTGGAGAGGACCAGGATGCAGCATCGGAGGTGGAACAGCACTCGGGTGGAGCAGAGCAGGAGGCAGCAGCGGTGGAACAGCCGCTGAGTGGACAGGTGGAACAGAGCAGGTCACAGCAGCATCGGTGGAACAGCCCCTGAGTGGAGAGGTGGAGCAGCTGCTTGGTTTTTGCAGAGCAGAATGCAGCAGCGGTGGTGGGACGGCCGCCGGGTGGAGAAGACCAGGATGCAGCATCGGAGGTGGGACGGCCGCCGGGTGGAGCAGACCAGGAGGTAGCATTGGAAGTGGAACAGCAGCCGGGTGGAGCAGAGCAGGATGCAGCAGATAAGGGTGACACAGCCGCCGGGTGGAGCATAGCAGGAGGCAGCAGCGGAGATGGAACGGCCGCCGGGTGGAGCATAGCAGGAGGCAGCAGCGGAGATGGAACGGCCGCCGGGTGGAGCAGAGCAGGAGGCAGCAGGTAAGGGTGACACAGCCGCCGGGTGGAGCAGAGCAGGAGGCAGCAGCGGAGATGGAACGGCCGCCGGGTGGAGCAGACCAGGATGCAGCATCGGAGGTGGGACAGCCGCCGGTTGGAGCAGAGCAGGATGCAGCATCGGAGGTGGGACAGCCGCTGAGTGGAGAGGTGGAACAGCAGCAGTGTGGAGAGGTGGAAGAGCAGCCATGTGGAGCAGAGCAGGAGGCAGGATCGGAGGTGGAGCAGCCGCCGGGTGGAACAGAGCAGGAGGCAGCAGCGGAGGTGGGACGGCCGCCGGGTGGACCAGAGCAGGATGCAGCAGCGGTGGTGGGACGGCCGCCGGGTGGAGAGGACCAGGATGCAGCATCGGAGGTGGAACGGCCGCCGTGTGGAGCAGAGCAGGAGGCAGGAGATAAGGGTGACACAGCCGCCGGGTGGAACAGAGTAGGATGCAGCAGCGGAGGTGGAACAGCACTCGGGTGGAGCAGAGCAGGAGGCAGCATCGGTGGAACAGCCCCTGAGTGGAGAGGTGGAGCAGCTGCTTGGTTTTGCAGAGCAGGATGCAGCAGCATTGGTGGGACGGCCGCCGGGTGGAGAAGACCAGGATGCAGCATCGGAGGTGGGACAGCCGCCGAGTGGAGCAGACCAGGATGCAGCATCGGAGGTGGGACAGCCGCCGGGTGGAGCAGAGCAGGATGCAGCATCGGAGGTGGGACAGCCGCTGAGTGGAGAGGTGGAACAGCAGCCGTGTGGAGAGGTGGAAGAGCAGCCATGTGGAGCAGAGCAGGAGGTAGCAGTGGAGGTGGAACAGCATTCGGGTGGAGCAGACCAGGAGGCAGCAGCGGTGGAACAGCAGCTGAGTGGACAGGTGCAACAGAGCAGGTCACAGCAGCAGCGGTGGAACAGCCCTTGAGTGGAGAGGTGGAGCAGCTGCTTGGTTTTGCAGAGCAGGATGCAGCAGCGGAGGTGGAACGGCCGCCGGGTGGAGCAGAGCAGGAGGCAGGATCGGAGGTGGAGCAGCCGCCGGGTGGAACAGAGCAGGAGGCAGCAGCGGAGGTGGGACGGCCGCCGGGTGGACCAGAGCAGGATGCAGCAGCGGTGGTGGGACGGCCGCCGGGTGGAGAGGACCAGGATGCAGCATCGGAGGTGAAACGGCCGCCTTGTGGAGCAGAGCAGGAGGTAGCAGGGGAAGTGGAACAGCAGCCGGGTGGAGCAGAGCAGGATGCAGCAGCGGAGGTGGAACAGCACTCGGGTGGAGCAGAGCAGGAGGCAGCAGCGGTGGAACAGCCACTGAGTGGACAGGTGGAACAGAGCAGGTCACAGCAGCATCGGTGGAACAGCCCCTGAGTGGAGAGGTGGAGCAGCTGCTTGGTTTTGCAGAGCAGAATGCAGCAGCGGTGGTGGGACGGCCGCCGGGTGGAGAAGACCAGGATGCAGCAACGGAGGTGGGACGGCCGCCGGGTGGAGCAGACCAGGAGGTAGCATTGGAAGTGGAACAGCAGCCGGGTGGAGCAGAGCAGGATGCAGCAGATAAGGGTGACACAGCCGCCGGGTGGAGCATAGCAGGAGGCAGCAGCGGAGATGGAACGGCCGCCGGGTGGAGCATAGCAGGAGGCAGCAGCGTAGATGGAACGGCCGCCGGGTGGAGCAGAGCAGGAGGCAGCAGGTAAGGGTGACACAGCCGCCGGGTGGAGCAGAGCAGGAGGCAGCAGCGGAGATGGAACGGCCGCCGGGTGGAGCAGAACAGGATGCAGGATCGGAGGTGGAACAGCCGCCGGGTGGAGCAGAGCAGGATGCAGCATCGGAGGTGGTACAGCCGCCGTTGGAGAAGAGCAGGCTGTAGCAGCGGAGGTGGGACAGCCTCCGGGTGGACCAGAGCAGGGTGCAGCAGCGGAGGTGGGACAGCCTCCGGGTGGACCAGAGCAGGAGGCAGCAGCGGAGGTGGGACAGCCGCCGTGTGGAGCAGAACACCATGCAGCAGAGGAGTTGGAACAACCGCCGTGTGGAGAAGAACAGGATGCAGCAGCGGAGGTGCTCCACCTATCCACTCAGCAGCTTTTCCACCGCTGCTTCCTCCTGCTCTGCTCCACCCGAATGCTGTTCCACCTCCACTGCTACCTCCTGCTATGCTCTACACAGCTGCTGCTCCAACTCTGTACTCAGCAGCAAAGCAGGAGGCAGCAGCGGAGATGGAACAGACGCCGGGTGGAGCATCGCAGGATGCAGCAGCGGAGGTGGGACAGCCGCCGGGTGGAGCAGAGCAGGATGCAGCAGCGGAGGTGGAACAGCCGACAGGTGGAACAGAGCAGAATGCAGCAGCGGAGGTGGAACAGCCGCCGGGTGGAGCAGAGCAGGAGGCAGCAGCGGAGATGGAACGGTCGCCGGGTGGAGCAGACCAGGATGCAGCATCGGAGGTGGGACAGCCGCCGGTTGGAGCAGAGCAGGATGCAGCATCGGAGGTGGGACAGCCGCTGAGTGGAGAGGTGGAACAGCAGCAGTGTGGAGAGGTGGAAGAGCAGCCATGTGGAGCAGAGCAGGAGGCAGGATCGGAGGTGGAGCAGCCGCCGGGTGGAACAGAGCAGGAGGCAGCAGCGGAGGTGGGACGGCCGCCGGGTGGACCAGAGCAGGATGCAGCAGCGGTGGTGGGACGGCCGCCGGGTGGAGAGGACCAGGATGCAGCATCGGAGGTGGAACGGCCGCCGTGTGGAGCAGAGCAGGAGGCAGGAGATAAGGGTGACACAGCCGCCGGGTGGAACAGAGTAGGATGCAGCAGCGGAGGTGGAACAGCACTCGGGTGGAGCAGAGCAGGAGGCAGCATCGGTGGAACAGCCCCTGAGTGGAGAGGTGGAGCAGCTGCTTGGTTTTGCAGAGCAGGATGCAGCAGCATTGGTGGGACGGCCGCCGGGTGGAGAAGACCAGGATGCAGCATCGGAGGTGGGACAGCCGCCGAGTGGAGCAGACCAGGATGCAGCATCGGAGGTGGGACAGCCGCCGGGTGGAGCAGAGCAGGATGCAGCATCGGAGGTGGGACAGCCGCTGAGTGGAGAGGTGGAACAGCAGCCGTGTGGAGAGGTGGAAGAGCAGCCATGTGGAGCAGAGCAGGAGGTAGCAGTGGAGGTGGAACAGCATTCGGGTGGAGCAGACCAGGAGGCAGCAGCGGTGGAACAGCAGCTGATTGGACAGGTGCAACAGAGCAGGTCACAGCAGCAGCGGTGGAACAGCCCCTGAGTGGAGAGGTGGAGCAGCTGCTTGGTTTTGCAGAGCAGGATGCAGCAGCGGAGGTGGAACGGCCGCCGGGTGGAGCAGAGCAGGAGGCAGGATCGGAGGTGGAGCAGCCGCCGGGTGGAACAGAGCAGGAGGCAGCAGCGGAGGTGGGACGGCCGCCGGGTGGACCAGAGCAGGATGCAGCAGCGGTGGTGGGACGGCCGCCGGGTGGAGAGGACCAGGATGCAGCATCGGAGGTGAAACGGCCGCCTTGTGGAGCAGAGCAGGAGGTAGCAGGGGAAGTGGAACAGCAGCCGGGTGGAGCAGAGCAGGATGCAGCAGCGGAGGTGGAACAGCACTCGGGTGGAGCAGAGCAGGAGGCAGCAGCGGTGGAACAGCCACTGAGTGGACAGGTGGAACAGAGCAGGTCACAGCAGCATCGGTGGAACAGCCCCTGAGTGGAGAGGTGGAGCAGCTGCTTGGTTTTGCAGAGCAGAATGCAGCAGCGGTGGTGGGACGGCCGCCGGGTGGAGAAGACCAGGATGCAGCAACGGAGGTGGGACGGCCGCCGGGTGGAGCAGACCAGGAGGTAGCATTGGAAGTGGAACAGCAGCCGGGTGGAGCAGAGCAGGATGCAGCAGATAAGGGTGACACAGCCGCAGGGTGGAGCATAGCAGGAGGCAGCAGCGGAGATGGAACGGCCGCCGGGTGGAGCATAGCAGGAGGCAGCAGCGGAGATGGAACGGCCGCCGGGTGGAGCAGAGCAGGAGGCAGCAGGTAAGGGTGACACAGCCGCCGGGTGGAGCAGAGCAGGAGGCAGCAGCGGAGATGGAACGGCCGCCGGGTGGAGCAGAACAGGATGCAGGATCGGAGGTGGAACAGCCGCCGGGTGGAGCAGAGCAGGATGCAGCATCGGAGGTGGTACAGCCGCCGTTGGAGAAGAGCAGGCTGTAGCAGCGGAGGTGGGACAGCCTCCGGGTGGACCAGAGCAGGGTGCAGCAGCGGAGGTGGGACAGCCTCCGGGTGGACCAGAGCAGGAGGCAGCAGCGGAGGTGGGACAGCCGCCGTGTGGAGCAGAACACCATGCAGCAGAGGAGTTGGAACAACCGCCGTGTGGAGAAGAACAGGATGCAGCAGCGGAGGTGCTCCACCTATCCACTCAGCAGCTTTTCCACCGCTGCTTCCTCCTGCTCTGCTCCACCCGAATGCTGTTCCACCTCCACTGCTACCTCCTGCTATGCTCTACACAGCTGCTGCTCCAACTCTGTACTCAGCAGCAAAGCAGGAGGCAGCAGCGGAGATGGAACAGACGCCGGGTGGAGCATCGCAGGATGCAGCAGCGGAGGTGGGACAGCCGCCGGGTGGAGCAGAGCAGGATGCAGCATCGGAGGTGGTACAGCCGCCGTTGGAGAAGAGCAGGCTGTAGCAGCGGAGGTGGGACAGCCTCCGGGTGGACCAGAGCAGGGTGCAGCAGCGGAGGTGGGACAGCCTCCTGGTGGACCAGAGCAGGAGGCAGCAGCGGAGGTGGGACAGCCGCCGTGTGGAGCAGAACACCATGCAGCAGAGGAGTTGGAACAACCGCCGTGTGGAGAAGAACAGGATGCAGCAGCGGAGGTGCTCCACCTATCCACTCAGCAGCTTTTCCACCGCTGCTTCCTCCTGCTCTGCTCCACCCGAATGCTGTTCCACCTCCACTGCTACCTCCTGCTATGCTCTACACGGCTGCTGTTCCAACTCTCTACTCAGCAGCAAAGCAGGAGGCAGCAGCGGAGATGGAACAGACGCCGGGTGGAGCAGAGCAGGAGGAAGCAGCGGAGGTGGGACAGCGGCCGGGTGGAGCAGAGCAGGATGCAGCATCGGAGGTGGAGCAGAGCAGGAGGCAGCAGCGGAGGTGGGATGGCCGCCGGGTGGAGCAGAGCAGGATGCAGCATCGGAGGTGGAACGGCCGCCGTGTGGAGCAGAGCAGGAGGCAGGAGATAAGGGTGACACAGCCGCCGGGTGGAACAGAGTAGGATGCAGCAGCGGAGGTGGAACAGCACTCGGGTGGTGCAGAGCAGGAGGCAGCATCGGTGGAACAGCCCCTGAGTGGAGAGGTGGAGCAGCTGCTTGGTTTTGCAGAGCAGGATGCAGCAGCATTGGTGGGACGGCCGCCGGGTGGAGAAGACCAGGATGCAGCATCGGAGGTGGGACAGCCGCCGAGTGGAGCAGACCAGGATGCAGCATCGGAGGTGGGACAGCCGCCGGGTGGAGCAGAGCAGGATGCAGCATCGGAGGTGGGACAGCCGCTGAGTGGAGAGGTGGAACAGCAGCCGTGTGGAGAGGTGGAAGAGCAGCCATGTGGAGCAGAGCAGGAGGTAGCAGTGGAGGTGGAACAGCATTCGGGTGGAGCAGACCAGGAGGCAGCAGCGGTGGAACAGCCACTGAGTGGACAGGTGGAACAGAGCAGGTCACAGCAGCATCGGTGGAACAGCCCCTGAGTGGAGAGGTGGAGCATTGCAGGATGCAGCAGCGGAGGTGGGACAGCCGCCGGGTGGAGCAGAGCAGGATGCAGCAGCGGAGGTGGAACAGCCGACAGGTGGAACAGAGCAGAATGCAGCAGCGGAGGTGGAACAGCCGCCGGGTGGAGCAGAGCAGGAGGCAGCAGCGGAGATGGAAAGGCCGCCGGGTGGAGTAGACCAGGATACAGCATCGGAGGTGGGACAGCCGCTGAGTGGAGAGGTGGAACAGCAGCAGTGTGGAGAGGTGGAAGAGCAGCCATGTGGAGCAGAGCAGGAGGCAGGATCGGAGGTGGAGCAGCCGCCGGGTGGAACAGAGCAGGAGGCAGCAGCGGAGGTGGGACGGCCGCCGGGTGGAGAAGACCAGGATGCAGCATCGGAGGTGGGACAGCCGCCGAGTGGAGCAGACCAGGAGGTAGCATTGGAAGTGGAACAGCAGCCGGGTGGAGCAGAGCAGGATGCAGCAGATAAGGGTGACACAGCCGCCGGGTGGAGCATAGCAGGAGGCAGCAGCGGAGATGGAACGGCCGCCGGGTGGAGCATAGCAGGAGGCAGCAGCGGAGATGGAACGGCCGCCGGGTGGAGCAGAGCAGGAGGCAGCAGGTAAGGGTGACACAGCCGCCGGGTGGAGCAGAGCAGGAGGCAGCAGCGGAGATGGAACGGCCGCCGGGTGGAGCAGAACAGGATGCAGGATCGGAGATGGAACAGCCGCCGGGTGGAGCAGAGACGGATGCAGCATCGGAGGTGGTACAGCCGCCGTTGGAGAAGAGCAGGCTGAAGCAGCGGAGGTGGGACAGCCTCCGGGTGGACCAGAGCAGGGTGCAGCAGCGGAGGTGGGACAGCCTCCGGGTGGACCAGAGCAGGAGGTAGCAGTGGAGGTGGAACAGCATTCGGGTGGAGCAGACCAGGAGGCAGCAGCGGTGGAACAGCAGCTGAGTGGACAGGTGCAACAGAGCAGGTCACAGCAGCAGCGGTGGAACAGCCCCTGAGTGGAGAGGTGGAGCAGCTGCTTGGTTTTGCAGAGCAGGATGCAGCAGCGGAGGTGGAACGGCCGCCGGGTGGAGCAGAGCAGGAGGCAGGATCGGAGGTGGAGCAGCCGCCGGGTGGAACAGAGCAGGAGGCAGCAGCGGAGGCGGGACGGCCGCCGGGTGGACCAGAGCAGGATGCAGCAGCGGTGGTGGGACGGCCGCCGGGTGGAGAGGACCAGGATGCAGCATCGGAGGTGAAACGGCCGCCTTGTGGAGCAGAGCAGGAGGTAGCAGTGGGAGTGGAACAGCAGCCGGGTGGAGCAGAGCAGGATGCAGCAGCGGAGGTGGAACAGCACTCGGGTGGAGCAGAGCAGGAGGCAGCAGCGGTGGAACAGCCACTGAGTGGACAGGTGGAACAGAGCAGGTCACAGCAGCATCGGTGGAACAGCCCCTGAGTGGAGAGGTGGAGCAGCTGCTTGGTTTTGCAGAGCAGAATGCAGCAGCGGTGGTGGGACGGCCGCCGGGTGGAGAAGACCAGGATGCAGCAACGGAGGTGTGACGGCCGCCGGGTGGAGCAGACCAGGAGGTAGCATTGGAAGTGGAACAGCAGCCGGGTGGAGCAGAGCAGGATGCAGCAGATAAGGGTGACACAGCCGCCGGGTGGAGCATAGCAGGAGGCAGCAGCGGAGATGGAACGGCCGCCGGGTGGAGCATAGCAGGAGGCAGCAGCGTAGATGGAACGGCCGCCGGGTGGAGCAGAGCAGGAGGCAGCAGGTAAGGGTGACACAGCCGCCGGGTGGAGCAGAGCAGGAGGCAGCAGCGGAGATGGAACGGCCGCCGGGTGGAGCAGAACAGGATGCAGGATCGGAGGTGGAACAGCCGCCGGGTGGAGCAGAGCAGGATACAGCATCGGAGGTGGTACAGCCGCCGTTGGAGAAGAGCAGGCTGTAGCAGCGGAGGTGGGACAGCCTCCGGGTGGACCAGAGCAGGGTGCAGCAGCGGAGGTGGGACAGCCTCCGGGTGGACCAGAGCAGGAGGCAGCAGCGGAGGTGGGACAGCCGCCGTGTGGAGCAGAACACCATGCAGCAGAGGAGTTGGAACAACCGCCGTGTGGAGAAGAACAGGATGCAGCAGCGGAGGTGCTCCACCTATCCACTCAGCAGCTTTTCCACCGCTGCTTCCTCCTGCTCTGCTCCACCCGAATGCTGTTCCACCTCCACTGCTACCTCCTGCTATGCTCTACACGGCTGCTGCTCCAACTCTGTACTCAGCAGCAAAGCAGGAGGCAGCAGCGGAGATGGAACAGACGCCGGGTGGAGCATCGCAGGATGCAGCAGCGGAGGTGGGACAGCCGCCGGGTGGAGCAGAGCAGGATGCAGCAGCGGAGGTGGAACAGCCGACAGGTGGAACAGAGCAGAATGCAGCAGCGGAGGTGGAACAGCCGCCGGGTGGAGCAGAGCAGGAGGCAGCAGCGTAGATGGAACGGTCGCCGGGTGGAGCAGACCAGGATGCAGCATCGGAGGTGGGACAGCCGCCGGTTGGAGCAGAGCAGAATGCAGCATCGGAAGTGGGACAGCCGCTGAGTGGAGAGGTGGAACAGCAGCAGTGTGGAGAGGTGGAAGAGCAGCCATGTGGAGCAGAGCAGGAGGCAGGATCGGAGGTGGAGCAGCCGCCGGGTGGAACAGAGCAGGAGGCAGCAGCGGAGGTGGGACGGCCGCCGGGTGGACCAGAGCAGGATGCAGCAGCGGTGGTGGGACGGCCGCCGGGTGGAGAGGACCAGGATGCAGCATCGGAGGTGGAACGGCCGCCGTGTGGAGCAGAGCAGGAGGCAGGAGATAAGGGTGACACAGCCGCCGGGTGGAACAGAGTAGGATGCAGCAGCGGAGGTGGAACAGCACTCGGGTGGAGCAGAGCAGGAGGCAGCATCGGTGGAACAGCCCCTGAGTGGAGAGGTGGAGCAGCTGCTTGGTTTTGCAGAGCAGGATGCAGCAGCATTGGTGGGACGGCCGCCGGGTGGAGAAGACCAGGATGCAGCATCGGAGGTGGGACAGCCGCCGAGTGGAGCAGACCAGGATGCAGCATCGGAGGTGGGACAGCCGCCGGGTGGAGCAGAGCAGGATGCAGCATCGGAGGTGGGACAGCCGCTGAGTGGAGAGGTGGAACAGCAGCCGTGTGGAGAGGTGGAAGAGCAGCCATGTGGAGCAGAGCAGGAGGTAGCAGTGGAGGTGGAACAGCATTCGGGTGGAGCAGACCAGGAGGCAGCAGCGGTGGAACAGCAGCTGAGTGGACAGGTGCAACAGAGCAGGTCACAGCAGCAGCGGTGGAACAGCCCCTGAGTGGAGAGGTGGAGCAGCTGCTTGGTTTTGCAGAGCAGGATGCAGCAGCGGAGGTGGAACGGCCGCCGGGTGGAGCAGAGCAGGAGGCAGGATCGGAGGTGGAGCAGCCGCCGGGTGGAACAGAGCAGGAGGCAGCAGCGGAGGTGGGACGGCCGCCGGGTGGACCAGAGCAGGATGCAGCAGCGGTGGTGGGACGGCCGCCGGGTGGAGAGGACCAGGATGCAGCATCGGAGGTGAAACGGCCGCCGTGTGGAGCAGAGCAGGAGGTAGCAGTGGAAGTGGAACAGCAGCCGGGTGGAGCAGAGCAGGATGCAGCAGCGGAGGTGGAACAGCACTCGGGTGGAGCAGAGCAGGAGGCAGCAGCGGTGGAACAGCCACTGAGTGGACAGGTGGAACAGAGCAGGTCACAGCAGCATCGGTGGAACAGCCCCTGAGTGGAGAGGTGGAGCAGCTGCTTGGTTTTGCAGAGCAGAATGCAGCAGCGGTGGTGGGACGGCCGCCGGGTGGAGAAGACCAGGATGCAGCATCGGAGGTGGGACGGCCGCCGGGTGGAGCAGACCAGGAGGTAGCATTGGAAGTGGAACAGCAGCCGGGTGGAGCAGAGCAGGATGCAGCCGATAAGGGTGACACAGCCGCCGGGTGGAGCATAGCAGGAGGCAGCAGCGGAGATGGAACGGCCGCCGGGTGGAGCATAGCAGGAGGCAGCAGCGGAGATGGAACGGCCGCCGGGTGGAGCAGAGCAGGAGGCAGCAGGTAAGGGTGACACAGCCGCCGGGTGGAGCAGAGCAGGAGGCAGCAGCGGAGATGGAACGGCCGCCGGGTGGAGCAGAACAGGATGCAGGATCGGAGGTGGAACAGCCGCCGGGTGGAGCAGAGCAGGATGCAGCATCGGAGGTGGTACAGCCGCCGTTGGAGAAGAGCAGGCTGTAGCAGCGGAGGTGGGACAGCCTCCGGGTGGACCAGAGCAGGGTGCAGCAGCGGAGGTGGGACAGCCTCCGGGTGGACCAGAGCAGGAGGCACTAGCGGAGGTGGGACAGCCGCCGTGTGGAGCAGAACACCATGCAGCAGAGGAGTTGGAACAACCGCCGTGTGGAGAAGAACAGGATGCAGCAGCGGAGGTGCTCCACCTATCCACTCAGCAGCTTTTCCACCGCTGCTTCCTCCTGCTCTGCTCCACCCGAATGCTGTTCCACCTCCACTGCTACCTCCTGCTATGCTCTACACGGCTGCTGTTCCAACCCTCTACTCAGCAGCAAAGCAGGAGGCAGCAGCGGAGATGGAACAGACGCCGGGTGGAGCAGAGCAGGAGGAAGCAGCGGAGGTGGGACAGCGGCCGGGTGGAGCAGAGCAGGATGCAGCATCGGAGGTGGAGCAGAGCAGGAGGCAGCAGCGGAGGTGGGATGGCCGCCGGGTGGAGCAGAGCAGGATGCAGCATCGGAGGTGGAACGGCTGCCGGGTGGAGCAGAGCAGGATGCAGCTTCGGAGGTGGAACGGCCGCCGGGTGGAGCATAGCAGGAGGCAGCAGCGTAGATGGAACGGCCGCCGGGTGGAGCAGAGCAGGAGGCAGCAGGTAAGGGTGACACAGCCGCCGGGTGGAGCAGTGCAGGAGGCAGCAGCGGAGATGGAACGGCCGCCGGGTGGAGCAGAACAGGATGCAGGATCGGAGGTGGAACAGCCGCCGGGTGGAGCAGAGCAGGATGCAGCATCGGAGGTGGTACAGCCGCCGTTGGAGAAGAGCAGGCTGTAGCAGCGGAGGTGGGACAGCCTCCGGGTGGACCAGAGCAGGGTGCAGCAGCGGAGGTGGGACAGCCTCCGGGTGGACCAGAGCAGGAGGCAGCAGCGGAGGTGGGACAGCCGCCGTGTGGAGCAGAACACCATGCAGCAGAGGAGTTGGAACAACCGCCGTGTGGAGAAGAACAGGATGCAGCAGCGGAGGTGCTCCACCTATCCACTCAGCAGCTTTTCCACCGCTGCTTCCTCCTGCTCTGCTCCACCCGAATGCTGTTCCACCTCCACTGCTACCTCCTGCTATGCTCTACACGGCTGCTGCTCCAACTCTGTACTCAGCAGCAAAGCAGGAGGCAGCAGCGGAGATGGAACAGACGCCGGGTGGAGCATCGCAGGATGCAGCAGCGGAGGTGGGACAGCCGCCCGGTGGAGCAGAGCAGGATGCAGCAGCGGAGGTGGAACAGCCGACAGGTGGAACAGAGCAGAATGCAGCAGCGGAGGTGGAACAGCCGCCGGGTGGATCAGAGCAGGAGGCAGCAGCGGAGATGGAACGGCCGCCGGGTGGAGCAGACCAGGATGCAGCATCGGAGGTGGGACAGCCGCCGGTTGGAGCAGAGCAGGATGCAGCATCGGAGGTGGGACAGCCGCTGAGTGGAGAGGTGGAACAGCAGCAGTGTGGAGAGGTGGAAGAGCAGCCATGTGGAGCAGAGCAGGAGGCAGGATCGGAGGTGGAGCAGCCGCCGGGTGGAACAGAGCAGGAGGCAGCAGCGGAGGTGGGACGGCCGCCGGGTGGACCAGAGCAGGATGCAGCAGCGGTGGTGGGACGGCCGCCGGGTGGAGAGGACCAGGATGCAGCATCGGAGGTGGAACGGCCGCCGTGTGGAGCAGAGCAGGAGGCACGAGATAAGGGTGACACAGCCGCCGGGTGGAACAGAGTAGGATGCAGCAGCGGAGGTGGAACAGCACTCGGGTGGAGCAGAGCAGGAGGCAGCATCGGTGGAACAGCCCCTGAGTGGAGAGGTGGAGCAGCTGCTTGGTTTTGCAGAGCAGGATGCAGCAGCATTGGTGGGACGGCCGCCGGGTGGAGAAGACCAGGATGCAGCATCGGAGGTGGGACAGCCGCCGAGTGGAGCAGACCAGGATGCAGCAGCGGAGGTGGACAGCCGCCGGGTGGAGCAGAGCAGGATGCAGCAGCGGAGGTGGGACAGCGGCCGGGTGGAGCAGAGCAGGATGCAGCATCGGAGGTGGAAGAGCAGCCATGTGGAGCAGAGCAGGAGGGTAGCAGTGGAGGTGGAACAGCATTCGGGTGGAGCAGACCAGGAGGCAGCAGCGGTGAACAGCAGCTGAGTGGACAGGTGCAAACAGAGCAGGTCACAGCCAGCAGCGGTGTGACCTCCACTGCTACCTCCTGCTATGCTCTACACGGCTGCTGTTCCAACTCTCTACTCAGCAGCAAAGCAGGAGGCAGCAAGCGGAGATGGAACAGACGCCGGGTGGAGCAGAGGCAGGAGGAAGCAGCGGAGGTGGGACAGCGGCCGGGTTGGAGCAGAGCAGGATGCAGCATCGGAGGTGGAGCAGAGCAGGAGGCAGCAGCGGAGGTGGAGCAGGCCGCCGGGTGGAGCAGAGCAGGATGCAGCATCGGAGGTGGAACGGCCGCCGTGTGGAGCAGAGCAGGAGGTAGCAGTGGAAGTGGAACAGCAGCCGGGTGGAGCAGAGCAGGATGCAGCAGCGGAGGTGGAACAGCACTCGGGTGGAGCAGAGCAGGAGGCAGCAGCGGTGGAACAGCCACTGAGTGGACAGGTGGAACTGAGCAGGTCACAGCAGCATCGGTGGAACAGCCCCTGAGTGGAGAGGTGGAGCAGCTGCTTGGTTTTGCAGAGCAGAATGCAGCAGCGGTGGTGGGACGGCCGCCGGGTGGAGAAGACCAGGATGCAGCATCGGAGGTGGGACGGCCGCCGGGTGGAGCAGACCAGGAGGTAGCATTGGAAGTGGAACAGCAGCCGGGTGGAGCAGAGCAGGATGCAGCAGATAAGGGTGACACAGCCGCCGGGTGGAGCATAGCAGGAGGCAGCAGCGGACATGGAACGGCCGCCGGGTGGAGCATAGCAGAAGGCAGCAGCGGAGATGGAACGGCCGCCGGGTGGAGCAGAGCAGGAGGCAGCAGGTAAGGGTGACACAGCCGCCGGGTGGAGCAGAGCAGGAGGCAGCAGCGGAGATGGAACGGCCGCCGGGTGGAGCAGAACAGGATGCAGGATCGGAGGTGGAACAGCCGCCGGGTGGAGCAGAGCAGGATGCAGCATCGGAGGTGGTACAGCCGCCGTTGGAGAAGAGCAGGCTGTAGCAGCGGAGGTGGGACAGCCTCCGGGTGGACCAGAGCAGGGTGCAGCAGCGGAGGTGGGACAGCCTCCGGGTGGACCAGAGCAGGAGGCAGCAGCGGAGGTGGGACAGCCGCCGTGTGGAGCAGAACACCATGCAGCAGAGGAGTTGGAACAACCGCCGTGTGGAGAAGAACAGGATGCAGCAGCGGAGGTGCTCCACCTATCCACTCAGCAGCTTTTCCACCGCTGCTTCCTCCTGCTCTGCTCCACCCGAATGCTGTTCCACCTCCACTGCTACCTCCTGCTATGCTCTACACGGCTGCTGTTCCAACTCTCTACTCAGCAGCAAAGCAGGAGGCAGCAGCGGAGATGGAACAGACGCCGGGTGGAGCAGAGCAGGAGGAAGCAGCGGAGGTGGGACAGCGGCCGGGTGGAGCAGAGCAGGATGCAGCATCGGAGGTGGAGCAGAGCAGGAGGCAGCAGCGGAGGTGGGATGGCCGCCGGGTGGAGCAGAGCAGGATGCAGCATCGGAGGTGGAACGGCTGCCGGGTGGAGCAGAGCAGGATGCAGCTTCGGAGGTGGAACGGCCGCCGGGTGGAGCATAGCAGGAGGCAGCAGCGTAGATGGAACGGCCGCCGGGTGGAGCAGAGCAGGAGGCAGCAGGTAAGGGTGACACAGCCGCCGGGTGGAGCAGAGCAGGAGGCAGCAGCGGAGATGGAACGGCCGCCGGGTGGAGCAGAACAGGATGCAGGATCGGAGGTGGAACAGCCGCCGGGTGGAGCAGAGCAGGATGCAGCATCGGAGGTGGTACAGCCGCCGTTGGAGAAGAGCAGGCTGTAGCAGCGGAGGTGGGACAGCCTCCGGGTGGACCAGAGCAGGAGGCAGCAGCGGAGGTGGGACAGCCGCCGTGTGGAGCAGAACACCATGCAGCAGAGGAGTTGGAACAACCGCCGTGTGGAGAAGAACAGGATGCAGCAGCGGAGGTGCTCCACCTATCCACTCAGCAGCTTTTCCACCGCTGCTTCCTCCTGCTCTGCTCCACCCGAATGCTGTTCCACCTCCACTGCTACCTCCTGCTATGCTCTACACAGCTGCTGCTCCAACTCTGTACTCAGCAGCAAAGCAGGAGGCAGCAGCGGAGATGGAACAGACGCCGGGTGGAGCATCGCAGGATGCAGCAGCGGAGGTGGGACAGCCGCCGGGTGGAGCAGAGCAGGATGAAGCAGCGGAGGTGGAACAGCCGACAGGTGGAACAGAGCAGAATGCAGCAGCGGAGGTGGAACAGCCGCCGGGTGGAGCAGAGCAGGAGGCAGCAGCGGAGATGGAACGGCCGCCGGGTGGAGCAGACCAGGATGCAGCATCGGAGGTGGGACAGCCGCCGGTTGGAGCAGAGCAGGATGCAGCATCGGATGTGGGACAGCCGCTGAGTGGAGAGGTGGAACAGCAGCAGTGTGGAGAGGTGGAAGAGCAGCCATGTGGAGCAGAGCAGGAGGCAGGATCGGAGGTGGAGCAGCCGCCGGGTGGAACAGAGCAGGAGGCAGCAGCGGAGGTGGGACGGCCGCCGGGTGGAGAAGACCAGGATGCAGCAGGTAAGGGTGACACAGCCGCCGGGTGGAGCAGAGCAGGAGGCAGCAGCGGAGATGGAACGGCCGCCGGGTGGAGCAGAACAGGATGCAGGATCGGAGGTGGAACAGCCGCCGGGTGGAGCAGAGCAGGATGCAGCATCGGAGGTGGTACAGCCGCCGTTGGAGAAGAGCAGGCTGTAGCAGCGGAGGTGGGACAGCCTCCGGGTGGACCAGAGCAGGGTGCAGCAGCGGAGGTGGGACAGCCTCCTGGTGGACCAGAGCAGGAGGCAGCAGCGGAGGTGGGACAGCCGCCGTGTGGAGCAGAACACCATGCAGCAGAGGAGTTGGAACAACCGCCGTGTGGAGAAGAACAGGATGCAGCAGCGGAGGTGCTCCACCTATCCACTCAGCAGCTTTTCCACCGCTGCTTCCTCCTGCTCTGCTCCACCCGAATGCTGTTCCACCTCCACTGCTACCTCCTGCTATGCTCTACACGGCTGCTGTTCCAACTCTCTACTCAGCAGCAAAGCAGGAGGCAGCAGCGGAGATGGAACAGACGCCGGGTGGAGCAGAGCAGGAGGAAGCAGCGGAGGTGGGACAGCGGCCGGGTGGAGCAGAGCAGGATGCAGCATCGGAGGTGGAGCAGAGCAGGAGGCAGCAGCGGAGGTGGGATGGCCGCCGGGTGGAGCAGAGCAGGATGCAGCATCGGAGGTGGAACGGCCGCCGTGTGGAGCAGAGCAGGAGGCAGGAGATAAGGGTGACACAGCCGCCGGGTGGAACAGAGTAGGATGCAGCAGCGGAGGTGGAACAGCACTCGGGTGGAGCAGAGCAGGAGGCAGCATCGGTGGAACAGCCCCTGAGTGGAGAGGTGGAGCAGCTGCTTGGTTTTGCAGAGCAGGATGCAGCAGCATTGGTGGGACGGCCGCCGGGTGGAGAAGACCAGGATGCAGCATCGGAGGTGGGACAGCCGCCGAGTGGAGCAGACCAGGATGCAGCATCGGAGGTGGGACAGCCGCCGGGTGGAGCAGAGCAGGATGCAGCATCGGAGGTGGGACAGCCGCTGAGTGGAGAGGTGGAACAGCAGCCGTGTGGAGAGGTGGAAGAGCAGCCATGTGGAGCAGAGCAGGAGGTAGCAGTGGAGGTGGAACAGCATTCGGGTGGAGCAGACCAGGAGGCAGCAGCGGTGGAACAGCCACTGAGTGGACAGGTGGAACAGAGCAGGTCACAGCAGCATCGGTGGAACAGCCCCTGAGTGGAGAGGTGGAGCATTGCAGGATGCAGCAGCGGAGGTGGGACAGCCGCCGGGTGGAGCAGAGCAGGATGCAGCAGCGGAGGTGGAACAGCCGACAGGTGGAACAGAGCAGAATGCAGCAGCGGAGGTGGAACAGCCGCCGGGTGGAGCAGAGCAGGAGGCAGCAGCGGAGATGGAAAGGCCGCCGGGTGGAGTAGACCAGGATACAGCATCGGAGGTGGGACAGCCGCTGAGTGGAGAGGTGGAACAGCAGCAGTGTGGAGAGGTGGAAGAGCAGCCATGTGGAGCAGAGCAGGAGGCAGGATCGGAGGTGGAGCAGCCGCCGGGTGGAACAGAGCAGGAGGCAGCAGCGGAGGTGGGACGGCCGCCGGGTGGAGAAGACCAGGATGCAGCATCGGAGGTGGGACAGCCGCCGAGTGGAGCAGACCAGGAGGTAGCATTGGAAGTGGAACAGCAGCCGGGTGGAGCAGAGCAGGATGCAGCAGATAAGGGTGACACAGCCGCCGGGTGGAGCATAGAAGGAGGCAGCAGCGGAGATGGAACGGCCGCCGGGTGGAGCATAGCAGGAGGCAGCAGCGGAGATGGAACGGCCGCCGGGTGGAGCAGAGCAGGAGGCAGCAGGTAAGGGTGACACAGCCGCCGGGTGGAGCAGAGCAGGAGGCAGCAGCGGAGATGGAACGGCCGCCGGGTGGAGCAGAACAGGATGCAGGATCGGAGATGGAACAGCCGCCGGGTGGAGCAGAGACGGATGCAGCATCGGAGGTGGTACAGCCGCCGTTGGAGAAGAGCAGGCTGAAGCAGCGGAGGTGGGACAGCCTCCGGGTGGACCAGAGCAGGGTGCAGCAGCGGAGGTGGGACAGCCTCCGGGTGGACCAGAGCAGGAGGTAGCAGTGGAGGTGGAACAGCATTCGGGTGGAGCAGACCAGGAGGCAGCAGCGGTGGAACAGCAGCTGAGTGGACAGGTGCAA
Organism: Amphiprion ocellaris; assembly: GCF_022539595.1. Classification (NCBI taxonomy): domain Eukaryota; kingdom Metazoa; phylum Chordata; class Actinopteri; family Pomacentridae; genus Amphiprion; species Amphiprion ocellaris. The sequence continues at coordinate 10,490 of NW_026559299.1, read as the reverse complement.
CAGAGCAGGTCACAGCAGCAGCGGTGGAACAGCCCCTGAGTGGAGAGGTGGAGCAGCTGCTTGGTTTTGCAGAGCAGGATGCAGCAGCGGAGGTGGAACGGCCGCCGGGTGGAGCAGAGCAGGAGGCAGGATCGGAGGTGGAGCAGCCGCCGGGTGGAACAGAGCAGGAGGCAGCAGCGGAGGCGGGACGGCCGCCGGGTGGACCAGAGCAGGATGCAGCAGCGGTGGTGGGACGGCCGCCGGGTGGAGAGGACCAGGATGCAGCATCGGAGGTGAAACGGCCGCCTTGTGGAGCAGAGCAGGAGGTAGCAGTGGGAGTGGAACAGCAGCCGGGTGGAGCAGAGCAGGATGCAGCAGCGGAGGTGGAACAGCACTCGGGTGGAGCAGAGCAGGAGGCAGCAGCGGTGGAACAGCCACTGAGTGGACAGGTGGAACAGAGCAGGTCACAGCAGCATCGGTGGAACAGCCCCTGAGTGGAGAGGTGGAGCAGCTGCTTGGTTTTGCAGAGCAGAATGCAGCAGCGGTGGTGGGACGGCCGCCGGGTGGAGAAGACCAGGATGCAGCAACGGAGGTGTGACGGCCGCCGGGTGGAGCAGACCAGGAGGTAGCATTGGAAGTGGAACAGCAGCCGGGTGGAGCAGAGCAGGATGCAGCAGATAAGGGTGACACAGCCGCCGGGTGGAGCATAGCAGGAGGCAGCAGCGGAGATGGAACGGCCGCCGGGTGGAGCATAGCAGGAGGCAGCAGCGTAGATGGAACGGCCGCCGGGTGGAGCAGAGCAGGAGGCAGCAGGTAAGGGTGACACAGCCGCCGGGTGGAGCAGAGCAGGAGGCAGCAGCGGAGGTGGAACAGCCGCCGTTGGAGAAGAGCAGGCTGTAGCAGCGGAGGTGGGACAGCCTCCGGGTGGACCAGAGCAGGGTGCAGCAGCGGAGGTGGGACAGCCTCCGGGTGGACCAGAGCAGGAGGCAGCAGCGGAGGTGGGACAGCCGCCGTGTGGAGCAGAACACCATGCAGCAGAGGAGTTGGAACAACCGCCGTGTGGAGAAGAACAGGATGCAGCAGCGGAGGTGCTCCACCTATCCACTCAGCAGCTTTTCCACCGCTGCTTCCTCCTGCTCTGCTCCACCCGAATGCTGTTCCACCTCCACTGCTACCTCCTGCTATGCTCTACACGGCTGCTGCTCCAACTCTGTACTCAGCAGCAAAGCAGGAGGCAGCAGCGGAGATGGAACAGACGCCGGGTGGAGCATCGCAGGATGCAGCAGCGGAGGTGGGACAGCCGCCGGGTGGAGCAGAGCAGGATGCAGCAGCGGAGGTGGAACAGCCGACAGGTGGAACAGAGCAGAATGCAGCAGCGGAGGTGGAACAGCCGCCGGGTGGAGCAGAGCAGGAGGCAGCAGCGTAGATGGAACGGTCGCCGGGTGGAGCAGACCAGGATGCAGCATCGGAGGTGGGACAGCCGCCGGTTGGAGCAGAGCAGAATGCAGCATCGGAAGTGGGACAGCCGCTGAGTGGAGAGGTGGAACAGCAGCAGTGTGGAGAGGTGGAAGAGCAGCCATGTGGAGCAGAGCAGGAGGCAGGATCGGAGGTGGAGCAGCCGCCGGGTGGAACAGAGCAGGAGGCAGCAGCGGAGGTGGGACGGCCGCCGGGTGGACCAGAGCAGGATGCAGCAGCGGTGGTGGGACGGCCGCCGGGTGGAGAGGACCAGGATGCAGCATCGGAGGTGGAACGGCCGCCGTGTGGAGCAGAGCAGGAGGCAGGAGATAAGGGTGACACAGCCGCCGGGTGGAACAGAGTAGGATGCAGCAGCGGAGGTGGAACAGCACTCGGGTGGAGCAGAGCAGGAGGCAGCATCGGTGGAACAGCCCCTGAGTGGAGAGGTGGAGCAGCTGCTTGGTTTTGCAGAGCAGGATGCAGCAGCATTGGTGGGACGGCCGCCGGGTGGAGAAGACCAGGATGCAGCATCGGAGGTGGGACAGCCGCCGAGTGGAGCAGACCAGGATGCAGCATCGGAGGTGGGACAGCCGCCGGGTGGAGCAGAGCAGGATGCAGCATCGGAGGTGGGACAGCCGCTGAGTGGAGAGGTGGAACAGCAGCCGTGTGGAGAGGTGGAAGAGCAGCCATGTGGAGCAGAGCAGGAGGTAGCAGTGGAGGTGGAACAGCATTCGGGTGGAGCAGACCAGGAGGCAGCAGCGGTGGAACAGCAGCTGAGTGGACAGGTGCAACAGAGCAGGTCACAGCAGCAGCGGTGGAACAGCCCCTGAGTGGAGAGGTGGAGCAGCTGCTTGGTTTTGCAGAGCAGGATGCAGCAGCGGAGGTGGAACGGCCGCCGGGTGGAGCAGAGCAGGAGGCAGGATCGGAGGTGGAGCAGCCGCCGGGTGGAACAGAGCAGGAGGCAGCAGCGGAGGTGGGACGGCCGCCGGGTGGACCAGAGCAGGATGCAGCAGCGGTGGTGGGACGGCCGCCGGGTGGAGAGGACCAGGATGCAGCATCGGAGGTGAAACGGCCGCCGTGTGGAGCAGAGCAGGAGGTAGCAGTGGAAGTGGAACAGCAGCCGGGTGGAGCAGAGCAGGATGCAGCAGCGGAGGTGGAACAGCACTCGGGTGGAGCAGAGCAGGAGGCAGCAGCGGTGGAACAGCCACTGAGTGGACAGGTGGAACAGAGCAGGTCACAGCAGCATCGGTGGAACAGCCCCTGAGTGGAGAGGTGGAGCAGCTGCTTGGTTTTGCAGAGCAGAATGCAGCAGCGGTGGTGGGACGGCCGCCGGGTGGAGAAGACCAGGATGCAGCATCGGAGGTGGGACGGCCGCCGGGTGGAGCAGACCAGGAGGTAGCATTGGAAGTGGAACAGCAGCCGGGTGGAGCAGAGCAGGATGCAGCCGATAAGGGTGACACAGCCGCCGGGTGGAGCATAGCAGGAGGCAGCAGCGGAGATGGAACGGCCGCCGGGTGGAGCATAGCAGGAGGCAGCAGCGGAGATGGAACGGCCGCCGGGTGGAGCAGAGCAGGAGGCAGCAGGTAAGGGTGACACAGCCGCCGGGTGGAGCAGAGCAGGAGGCAGCAGCGGAGATGGAACGGCCGCCGGGTGGAGCAGAACAGGATGCAGGATCGGAGGTGGAACAGCCGCCGGGTGGAGCAGAGCAGGATGCAGCATCGGAGGTGGTACAGCCGCCGTTGGAGAAGAGCAGGCTGTAGCAGCGGAGGTGGGACAGCCTCCGGGTGGACCAGAGCAGGGTGCAGCAGCGGAGGTGGGACAGCCTCCGGGTGGACCAGAGCAGGAGGCACTAGCGGAGGTGGGACAGCCGCCGTGTGGAGCAGAACACCATGCAGCAGAGGAGTTGGAACAACCGCCGTGTGGAGAAGAACAGGATGCAGCAGCGGAGGTGCTCCACCTATCCACTCAGCAGCTTTTCCACCGCTGCTTCCTCCTGCTCTGCTCCACCCGAATGCTGTTCCACCTCCACTGCTACCTCCTGCTATGCTCTACACGGCTGCTGTTCCAACCCTCTACTCAGCAGCAAAGCAGGAGGCAGCAGCGGAGATGGAACAGACGCCGGGTGGAGCAGAGCAGGAGGAAGCAGCGGAGGTGGGACAGCGGCCGGGTGGAGCAGAGCAGGATGCAGCATCGGAGGTGGAGCAGAGCAGGAGGCAGCAGCGGAGGTGGGATGGCCGCCGGGTGGAGCAGAGCAGGATGCAGCATCGGAGGTGGAACGGCTGCCGGGTGGAGCAGAGCAGGATGCAGCTTCGGAGGTGGAACGGCCGCCGGGTGGAGCATAGCAGGAGGCAGCAGCGTAGATGGAACGGCCGCCGGGTGGAGCAGAGCAGGAGGCAGCAGGTAAGGGTGACACAGCCGCCGGGTGGAGCAGAGCAGGAGGCAGCAGCGGAGATGGAACGGCCGCCGGGTGGAGCAGAACAGGATGCAGGATCGGAGGTGGAACAGCCGCCGGGTGGAGCAGAGCAGGATGCAGCATCGGAGGTGGTACAGCCGCCGTTGGAGAAGAGCAGGCTGTAGCAGCGGAGGTGGGACAGCCTCCGGGTGGACCAGAGCAGGGTGCAGCAGCGGAGGTGGGACAGCCTCCGGGTGGACCAGAGCAGGAGGCAGCAGCGGAGGTGGGACAGCCGCCGTGTGGAGCAGAACACCATGCAGCAGAGGAGTTGGAACAACCGCCGTGTGGAGAAGAACAGGATGCAGCAGCGGAGGTGCTCCACCTATCCACTCAGCAGCTTTTCCACCGCTGCTTCCTCCTGCTCTGCTCCACCCGAATGCTGTTCCACCTCCACTGCTACCTCCTGCTATGCTCTACACGGCTGCTGCTCCAACTCTGTACTCAGCAGCAAAGCAGGAGGCAGCAGCGGAGATGGAACAGACGCCGGGTGGAGCATCGCAGGATGCAGCAGCGGAGGTGGGACAGCCGCCCGGTGGAGCAGAGCAGGATGCAGCAGCGGAGGTGGAACAGCCGACAGGTGGAACAGAGCAGAATGCAGCAGCGGAGGTGGAACAGCCGCCGGGTGGATCAGAGCAAGAGGCAGCAGCGGAGATGGAACGGCCGCCGGGTGGAGCAGACCAGGATGCAGCATCGGAGGTGGGACAGCCGCCGGTTGGAGCAGAGCAGGATGCAGCATCGGAGGTGGGACAGCCGCTGAGTGGAGAGGTGGAACAGCAGCAGTGTGGAGAGGTGGAAGAGCAGCCATGTGGAGCAGAGCAGGAGGCAGGATCGGAGGTGGAGCAGCCGCCGGGTGGAACAGAGCAGGAGGCAGCAGCGGAGGTGGGACGGCCGCCGGGTGGACCAGAGCAGGATGCAGCAGCGGTGGTGGGACGGCCGCCGGGTGGAGAGGACCAGGATGCAGCATCGGAGGTGGAACGGCCGCCGTGTGGAGCAGAGCAGGAGGCACGAGATAAGGGTGACACAGCCGCCGGGTGGAACAGAGTAGGATGCAGCAGCGGAGGTGGAACAGCACTCGGGTGGAGCAGAGCAGGAGGCAGCATCGGTGGAACAGCCCCTGAGTGGAGAGGTGGAGCAGCTGCTTGGTTTTGCAGAGCAGGATGCAGCAGCATTGGTGGGACGGCCGCCGGGTGGAGAAGACCAGGATGCAGCATCGGAGGTGGGACAGCCGCCGAGTGGAGCAGACCAGGATGCAGCAGCGGAGATGGAACAGACGCCGGGTGGAGCAGAGCAGGAGGAAGCAGCGGAGGTGGGACAGCGGCCGGGTGGAGCAGAGCAGGATGCAGCATCGGAGGTGGAGCAGAGCAGGAGGCAGCAGCGGAGGTGGGATGGCCGCCGGGTGGAGCAGAGCAGGATGCAGCATCGGAGGTGGGACAGCCGCCGGGTGGAGCAGAGCAGGATGCAGCATCGGAGGTGGGACAGCCGCTGAGTGGAGAGGTGGAACAGCAGCCGTGTGGAGAGGTGGAAGAGCAGCCATGTGGAGCAGAGCAGGAGGTAGCAGTGGAGGTGGAACAGCATTCGGGTGGAGCAGACCAGGAGGCAGCAGCGGTGGAACAGCAGCTGAGTGGACAGGTGCAACAGAGCAGGTCACAGCAGCAGCGGTGGAACAGCCCCTGAGTGGAGAGGTGGAGCAGCTGCTTGGTTTTGCAGAGCAGGATGCAGCAGCGGAGGTGGAACGGCCGCCGGGTGGAGCAGAGCAGGAGGCAGGATCGGAGGTGGAGCAGCCGCCGGGTGGAACACAGCAGGAGGCAGCAGCGGTGGTGGGACGGCCGCCGGGTGGAGAGGACCAGGATGCAGCATCGGAGGTGAAACGGCCGCCGTGTGGAGCAGAGCAGGAGGTAGCAGTGGAAGTGGAACAGCAGCCGGGTGGAGCAGGACTGGATGCAGCAGCGGAGGTGGAACAGCACTCGGGTGGAGCAGAGCAGGAGGCAGCAGCGGTGGAACAGCCACTGAGTGGACAGGTGGAACAGAGCAGGTCACAGCAGCATCGGTGGAACAGCCCCTGAGTGGAGAGGTGGAGCAGCTGCTTGGTTTTGCAGAGCAGAATGCAGCAGCGGTGGTGGGACGGCCGCCAGGGTGGAGAAGACCAGGATGCAGCATCGGAGGTGGGACGGCCGCCGGGTGGAGCAGACCAGGAGGTAGCATTGGAAGTGGAACAGCAGCCGGGTGGAGCAGAGCAGGATGCAGCAGATAAGGGTGACACAGCCGCCGGGTGGAGCATAGCAGGAGGCAGCAGCGGAGATGGAACGGCCGCCGGGTGGAGCATAGCAGAAGGCAGCAGCGGAGATGGAACGGCCGCCGGGTGGAGCAGAGCAGGAGGCAGCAGGTAAGGGTGACACAGCCGCCGGGTGGAGCAGAGCAGGAGGCAGCAGCGGAGATGGAACGGCCGCCGGGTGGAGCAGAACAGGATGCAGGATCGGAGGTGGAACAGCCGCCGGGTGGAGCAGAGCAGGATGCAGCATCGGAGGTGGTACAGCCGCCGTTGGAGAAGAGCAGGCTGTAGCAGCGGAGGTGGGACAGCCTCCGGGTGGACCAGAGCAGGGTGCAGCAGCGGAGGTGGGACAGCCTCCGGGTGGACCAGAGCAGGAGGCAGCAGCGGAGGTGGGACAGCCGCCGTGTGGAGCAGAACACCATGCAGCAGAGGAGTTGGAACAACCGCCGTGTGGAGAAGAACAGGATGCAGCAGCGGAGGTGCTCCACCTATCCACTCAGCAGCTTTTCCACCGCTGCTTCCTCCTGCTCTGCTCCACCCGAATGCTGTTCCACCTCCACTGCTACCTCCTGCTATGCTCTACACGGCTGCTGTTCCAACTCTCTACTCAGCAGCAAAGCAGGAGGCAGCAGCGGAGATGGAACAGACGCCGGGTGGAGCATCGCAGGAGGAAGCAGCGGAGGTGGGACAGCGGCCGGGTGGAGCAGAGCAGGATGCAGCATCGGAGGTGGAGCAGAGCAGGAGGCAGCAGCGGAGGTGGGATGGCCGCCGGGTGGAGCAGAGCAGGATGCAGCATCGGAGGTGGAACGGCTGCCGGGTGGAGCAGAGCAGGATGCAGCTTCGGAGGTGGAACGGCCGCCGGGTGGAGCATAGCAGGAGGCAGCAGCGTAGATGGAACGGCCGCCGGGTGGAGCAGAGCAGGAGGCAGCAGGTAAGGGTGACACAGCCGCCGGGTGGAGCAGAGCAGGAGGCAGCAGCGGAGATGGAACGGCCGCCGGGTGGAGCAGAACAGGATGCAGGATCGGAGGTGGAACAGCCGCCGGGTGGAGCAGAGCAGGATGCAGCATCGGAGGTGGTACAGCCGCCGTTGGAGAAGAGCAGGCTGTAGCAGCGGAGGTGGGACAGCCTCCGGGTGGACCAGAGCAGGGTGCAGCAGCGGAGGTGGGACAGCCTCCGGGTGGACCAGAGCAGGAGGCAGCAGCGGAGGTGGGACAGCCGCCGTGTGGAGCAGAACACCATGCAGCAGAGGAGTTGGAACAACCGCCGTGTGGAGAAGAACAGGATGCAGCAGCGGAGGTGCTCCACCTATCCACTCAGCAGCTTTTCCACCGCTGCTTCCTCCTGCTCTGCTCCACCCGAATGCTGTTCCACCTCCACTGCTACCTCCTGCTATGCTCTACACAGCTGCTGCTCCAACTCTGTACTCAGCAGCAAAGCAGGAGGCAGCAGCGGAGATGGAACAGACGCCGGGTGGAGCATCGCAGGATGCAGCAGCGGAGGTGGGACAGCCGCCCGGTGGAGCAGAGCAGGATGCAGCAGCGGAGGTGGAACAGCCGACAGGTGGAACAGAGCAGAATGCAGCAGCGGAGGTGGAACAGCCGCCGGGTGGAGCAGAGCAGGAGGCAGCAGCGGAGATGGAACGGCCGCCGGGTGGAGCAGACCAGGATGCAGCATCGGAGGTGGGACAGCCGCCGGTTGGAGCAGAGCAGGATGCAGCATCGGAGGTGGGACAGCCGCTGAGTGGAGAGGTGGAACAGCAGCAGTGTGGAGAGGTGGAAGAGCAGCCATGTGGAGCAGAGCAGGAGGCAGGATCGGAGGTGGAGCAGCCGCCCGGGCTGGAACAGAGCAGGAGGCAGCAGCGGAGGTGGGACGGCCGCCGGGTGGACCAGAGCAGGATGCAGCAGCGGTGGTGGGACGGCCGCCGGGTGGAGAGGACCAGGATGCAGCATCTGAGGTGGAACGGCCGCCATGTGGAGCAGAGCAGGAGGCAGGAGATAAGGGTGACACAGCCGCCGGGTGGAACAGAGTAGGATGCAGCAGCGGGAGGTGGAACAGCACTCGAGTGGAGCAGAGCAGGAGGCCAGCATCGGGTGGAACAGGCCCCTGAGGGAGAGGTGGAGCAGCTGCTTGGTTTTGCAAGAGCAGGATGCAGCAGCATTGGTGGACGGCGGCCGGGTGGAGAAGACCAGGATGCAGCATCGGAGGTGGGACAGCCGCCAGAGTGGAGCAGACCAGGATGCAGCAGCTGGAGATGGAACAAGACGTCCGGGTGGCAGCAGAGGAAGGAGGAAGCAGCGGAGGTGGGACAGCGGCCGGGTGAAGCAGAGCAGGATGCCGATCGGAGGTGGAGCAGAGCAGGCTGTAGCAGCGGAGGTGGGACAGCCGCCGGGTGGACCAGAGCAGGGTGCAGCAGCGGAGGTGGGACAGCCTCCGGGTGGACCAGAGCAGGAGGCAGCAGCGGAGGTGGGACAGCCGCCGTGTGGAGCAGAACACCATGCAGCAGAGGAGTTGGAACAACCGCCGTGTGGAGAAGAACAGGATGCAGCAGCGGAGGTGCTCCACCTATCCACTCAGCAGCTTTTCCACTGCTGCTTCCTCCTGCTCTGCTCCACCCGAATGCTGTTCCACCTCCACTGCTACCTCCTGCTATGCTCTACACAGCTGCTGCTCCAACTCTGTACTCAGCAGCAAAGCAGGAGGCCAGCAGCGGAGATGGAACAGACGCCGGGTGGAGCATCGCAGGATGCAGCAGCGGAGGTGGGACAGCCGCCGGGTGGAGCAGAGCAGGATGCAGCAGCGGAGGTGGAACAGACCCCAGCCCACAGTGGACAGAGGCAGAATGCAGCAGCGGAGGTGGAACAGCCGCCGGGTGGAGCAGAGCAGGAGGCAGCATCGGAGGTGGGACAGCCGCCGATGTGGAGCAGACCAGGATGCAGCATCGGAGGTGGGACAGCCGCCGGTTGGAGCAGAGCAGGATGCAGGCATCGGAGGTGGGACAGCCGCTGAGTGGAGAGGTGGAACAGCAGCAGTGTGGAGAGGGGAAGAGCAGCCATGTGGAATCAGAGCAGGAGGCAGGATCGGAGTGAGCAGCCGCCGGGTGGAACAGAGCAGGAGGCAGCAGCGGAGGTAGGGACGGCCGCCGGGTGGACCAGAGCAGGATGCAGCAGCGGTGGTGGGACGGCCGCCGGGTGGAGAGGACCAGGATGCAGCATCGGAGGTGGAACGGCCGCCGTGTGGAGCAGAGCAGGAGGCAGGAGATAAGGGTGACACAGCCGCCGGTGGAACAGAGTAGGATGCAGCAGCGGAGGGTGGAACAGCACTCGGGTGGAGCAGAGCAGGAGGCAGCATCGGTGGAACAGCCCCTGAGTGGAGAGGTGGAGCAGCTGCTTGGTTTTGCAGAGCAGGATGCAGCAGCATTGGTGGGACGGCCGCCGGGTGGAGAAGACCAGGATGCAGCATCGGAGGTGGGACAGCCGCCGAGTGGAGCAGACCAGGATGCAGCATCGGAGGTGGGACAGCCGCCGGGTGGAGCAGAGCAGGATGCAGCATCGGAGGTGGGACAGCCGCTGAGTGGAGAGGTGGAACAGCAGCCGTGTGGAGAGGTGGAAGAGCAGCCATGTGGAGCAGAGCAGGAGGGTAGCAGTGGAGGTGGAACAGCATTCGGGTGGAGCAGACCAGGAGGCAGCAGCGGTGGAACAGCAGCTGAGTGGACAGGTGCAACAGAGCAGGTCACAGCAGCAGCGGTGGAACAGCCCCTGAGTGGAGAGGTGGAGCAGCTGCTTGGTTTTGCAGAGCAGGATGCAGCAGCGGAGGTGGAACGGCCGCCGGGTGGAGCAGAGCAGGAGGCAGGATCGGAGGTGGAGCAGCCGCCGGGTGGAACAGAGCAGGAGGCAGCAGCGGAGGTGGGACGGCCGCCGGGTGGACCAGAGCAGGATGCAGCAGCGGTGGTGGGACGGCCGCCGTGGTGGAGAGGACCAGGATGCAGCATCGGAGGTGAAACGGCCGCCTGTGGAGCAGAGCAGGAGGTAGCAGTGGAAGTGGAACAGCAGCCGGGTGGAGCAGAGCAGGATGCAGCAGCGGAGGTGGAACAGCACTCGGGTGGAGCAGAGCAGGAGGCAGCAGCGGTGGAACAGCCACTGAGTGGACAGGTGGAACAGAGCAGGTCACAGCAGCATCGGTGGAACAGCCCCTGAGTGGAGAGGTGGAGCAGCTGCTTGGTTTTGCAGAGCAGAATGCAGCAGCGGTGGTGGGACGGCCGCCGGGTGGAGAAGACCAGGATGCAGCAACGGAGGTGGGACGGCCGCCGGGTGGAGCAGACCAGGAAGGTAGCATTGG
>NW_026559298.1:17500-32759 GCF_022539595.1 Amphiprion ocellaris | reverse complement strand
TTACTAGTCTTGCCACATTTGGGGGATTTTTTTTTTCCAATAAAACTTTTAAGGGAAACTTTTAAGGAATTATTGGAATTTTCTTCCTGAAGATTTTGCAAATTTTCAGAAATTTGGGGAATTTTTTTGCTGAATTTTTGGATTTTTTTTCAGACATGGAAACAATATTTTTTGTTGCCCATAAATGAGGACAACAGGAGGGTTAAGTAACCAGGTTCCAGTCAGCTTTTCTCCAGTAAGAACATCATGCGAATGACAAATCAGGTTTCTGTAATCAGGGGAAGAGGAGGAGACGACCAAGATTTCTATATTTGGCCATAAATATGGCCTAAAACTTCATCACATTTTCACACAAGTGCTAAAAAATGAGCTAAAGAGAGCCATAGTTAACAAATAAAACCAGAAATATTAAACTTGTTCATTATTTATTGATGAAAATAATCCAGTAGAACACATCTTTGAGTGGCAACAGTGTCTAAATCAGGAGTGTCAAACTCATCTTAGTTCAGGTTCCACATTTAGCCCAGTTTGATCTCCAGTGGACCGGATCAGTAAAATCACAGCATAATAGTCGATAAATAACCACAACTCCAGATTTTTTCTTTGTTTTAGTGCAAAAATGTGCATTCTGACAATGTTCACATTGAAGGAATTATCTTTTTACAAAACATCATGAACAACCTGAAATTTCTCAAGAAAAATAAATTCAATTTCAACAGCATTCAGCCTCAGTTTATCATTTACACATTACAACTTCCAGAGTGTCTACAAAGGAACACAACATTTAGTCATCTGGAACTGAACCAATTTTACATTTTAAAAAAGAAAAAAAACAGCAAAAACAAGACAAAATATTACAAAAATGACACACAAACAACAAAGGCGAGAAACAAAATGACAAGAAATGAGACAAACAACACGAAACTTCAGAATTTTTCTAAAATGCGGACGGAGACAGGCAGAAGAACAGGATCTCCTAGCAGCAGAAGTTCAGAAATCCATCCATTTATACGATTCATCAGCCAGAGATCACCGTGGTAACCGGGTTATGAACTATTCATGTTGTGAAATTAAAACTAACTGCTGAAATGCTACTATTCGGTAAAATGCCATGTTGTATGTGGTGTAGACGATGGATAACTTCTTCTACTCTAGTTTAGTTCTGGAGTAGACGTATGTTTGCCATACACTGCCCCCTGCAGGTTGGAAGCAGACGCCACATGGAGTATAAAATCAAACATTCTCTCGAGCGAGTCTCCAAGCGTCACATTCATGCAGAAAACATAACCCAGACTTTAGTGCACAAGGGCAGTGTAATGTTAAAAACAGAAAAAGGGACAACTACAAACTGATGCTTGAACAAATTTCACGTTTTTTTGTTGCTGTGACGACCAGACTCCAAGCCCTGCTGGAAATAAAACAGCAGCACGATGAAATTTTAAATATCGCAGATGAGGAAAATGTATTGTTTTGTGCCTTTGTGAGGGAATGAGAGAGATTCGAAAGAGATCTTCAGTTTATCACCTTCATAAAAACTCTCTGTGACTTCTCACCATCGTATTTTTGCAGACCGATAACGACAACACTGTCATCGGTGAGCAGGTGGAGGAGGCCCGGCAACATGTGTCACCTTGAACTGTTGTCAGATGATGCGATTCTCCCAGTGGAGCCCTAAAGGTTAAAGAGGTGAGAGTGCCGTTTATCTGTATTTTTCCATAAAGTGAATATAAGTCAAACAAATGTCCTCTGAAGTGATTGAAACCCAGCTGTGCTCGTTCCAGTTTTCAGTGCGTGTTTCTGACCGTGACATGTGTTTCTCTCGGGTCGTATACACGTCTCATATTTCACAGTAACTTTATGGATTTATTCGTGTTCCTATCTGATACCCTGATGTACTCTTTGTATCGCTGTCCTGCCTCCTGTGTGTTTGTTCATAGCTGCCATATTATTACCATGGATGAGTGACCTTCACAGGGTCGTGTCACGCTCAGTAAAACCTCCATGCTGGAGCCGTGCACAGTTTTCAGCCCTCTGCTCCCTCTGTCAGACTGGCACGAATATCATGTTTCCCCACGATGGAGCTCCGAGCATCACAACAGCTTTATGTTACACACAGACAGCATCGGGTCTTTGGTATAAATAGGCTCTGCCTGATTATGGGATGCAAAAGTATTACATTTGCTCCAAGATGCCTTAAAAATAACCAACCTGGGAGATTACTGGGACTACACAGGAGCAGTACTAACGTATCTTTAAAGGAAAATGATTCTGGAAACCGGTAAACTGTGACACTCTAAAGGTCACGTCATCGTATACCAGGATCCATGATGCACTGATCAGACGCTTAAAACTACTGGCAGCTGGAGAAAATTACATGAATTATCTGCTTACAAAGACACCTACCAAGGTTTGGATATATTAGCCAGAAAGATCAACAGAGTCAATATATAATACGGGACTTTTTGTAACATAGTTGGCATTTTTGCTGTTTTCAGGCCTAAAATCAACATTTTTAGAGAAAGATTCTTCTGATTATATATACAATTGAGTAAAGTTGAAATTGAAAGTTATTTCTAAAGATATTGTAGTAAACCAGCTGACACTTGACTCACGCTACTTTACATTAAGACATTATGACAGTTTGGTGATATCTAGTCATTTTTTAATAAAAAACGAGACAGAAAATGACAAAAACAACACACACAAAATTTCGAATCGAGACACAAAATGAAAAAATTGAGCCACAAAGTGACAAAAATGGGACACGAAATGACAAATTGAGACACGAAACGATAAAAACGAGACAGAAAACGACAAAACCGAGACACAAAATGACAAAACCGAGACATGAAACAAAAAAATCAACACAACGTGAAGCAGGTCATGTGATATGGAATTATCACACTACCTTGAGAGGTGTTTTTGTAATGGGTAATTTAGTTGACATGATCGTAATGAACATAAAAAAAACTTAATTTTTTTTACTTTTAATAAAAATATATGCAAGATATATCCCATGGACTTCAAAAGTCCCTCAATTATAAATTGAGCCAATAACATAAGTCATCTCAGGATACTTCACAAAGTAATAATATGATCTCCAGAGAAAACCAATGAATCAAAATATTTCTTCTGAGAAAGCTTTTCAGTGACGGTGTAAAGAAAAAAAACTTTAACAGGAAGAAACCTTCAGCAGAACCAGGTTCAGGGAGGGCAGACATCTACCTCAACCAGGCGGGGTGAGGGTAGCCAGAGACACCTCCAGAGAAGACAGAATACAAACTATAGGAGAGCGAAAACACAACAGTGGTGTTTAAATGTGTGAAGAGACAAAAAGAGGCGAGTAGAGCTGCTGAGTGCGTCATGGAAACTCCCCCAGCAGTCTGGGTCTAAGGCAGGATAATTAGAGGACGGTTCAGGGTGATCTGAGCGACACTAACTATAAGCAGTAGGAAAGTTTTAAGCCTCATCTTAAACGTAGAGAAGGTGTCTGAAGAAGAGCCTGGTAACTGAGGCTTCAACAGTCACTTTTGGATGTTGGTGGAAGCAGGAAAGGTGGGCGAGCATCAGGATCTGAGCGTTTTTGACAAGCAAGGATCAAACTGTGACGGATGACTGGGTCAGAGCATTTCCAAAGCAGCAGGTCCTGTCAGGTGTTCCTGGCATCCAGTGGTTACCAAAAGTGGTCTGAAGAAGGACAACCAGTGAACTGGTAACAGACTCCAGGCCACCCAAGGCTCTCTGATACATGTGGGGAGCAAATGCTGGCCCATGTGGTCCAGTCCTAAACTGCTGAAAACCTTCATGCTGGCAGAAAGCTGTCAAAACACGCAGGGCATCTCAGTTTGCTGCATAGCTCAAGACCCGTCAGAGCGTCCACACTGACACCTGTTCACAGATGAAAGCACCGACAATGGAAGCAGTGGAAGAACATACCTGATCTGGTGAAGCATGTTTTACTGGGCAAGACAAGATAGGAAGAAATCAAGGAGGCAACAGCCGGCTGATGTTCTGGCAAATGTTCTGCTGGGAAACCTTGGGTTCTGGCGCTCGTGTGGATTCCACCGACCTAAACACTGCTGTAGACCACCTCCATAGCAGCAGTATTCTCTGGTGGAAGGAACCTTTAGCAGGAACTCTTAAAGAATAGTTTGTGGAACATGGCAAATATTTTAAGGTGCTCACTTGACCTCCAAATTCCCCAGATCTCAGTTTGATTGAGCAACTATGGCAGTGGTGTCAAACTCATTTTAGTTCAGGTTCCACATTCAGTCCAGTTTGATCTCCAGTGTTCCGAACCAGTAAAACCACAGCGTAATAACCTATAAATAACCACAACTCCTAATATTTCCTTTGTTTTAGAGCAAAAATGTTCACATTTAAGGAATTAGCTTTTTACACAACATCAGGAAGAACCTGAAATTTATTAAGACGGCTTTCCTTTTCTTCCAAGCATCAGAAGAGTCTGAGTTACGCTGGGAGCCATAATGAAGGGCAAAAAGTAAGTGAATGTAGCACAATCCAAGGTGGAGTACAACCAGAGAATGGAAACAAAGCCGTCTTATAGCGCCGTGTGACGACGTATTCATCCGCTCTGCTCATCAACTAGTTCCACGTAACCAGTTCTGATGAAACGCTGTAGGTCGAGGACGTCATAAACTGAGGCCCCCTTGTATTTAGACCCATAATGTTTTTTACGATTTCTTCGCTCCAGCAAATGGAACTATTCCAACTATCTTGGGCCTATTTTTGGACACATTTCTGTAATATTCAGCTCAGTTTTTTGTGTGTTTAGAAGCTTCTGTGGATCTGGACTGTGGCGCGTTGAAGAGCCACTAGTGCATCTGGCAGAGAATAAGTGGTCAATTAATCCAGACTAAATGAGGCGTTTGCATGATTTTACGAGTGATACTGAACTAGTAAAATACGCTTTTGAAAATTTAAATCCTTCTCACGAGTTTCTGTTGTTCCTCCACTCGTGCTGTTGGATTTATTTTGCGCTGTAATGGGAGTGTTCATTAAGCGTGATTGATCTGCGGTGAGACCGTGGCGCTGGGCCACCTGTCCCCTCACCTCAACACTCATCTCAGCTCTCCTCCAGTCGACCCTGGGACCCGAGCTGACAGAGCGGCAGCGTCCTGCCGAGACGCAGAAGACAGAGAGGCCGAGACAGAGCGGGGATAAACAGAGAAAGGGTGTAATCTATCTGCAGCTGTTGGGCTGCTGGACAGGCTGCTGCTGCTGTAACATCCTTAATCTGACTGGCAAGGCCTGATGCTGATCTGACAGCTCCTGCTGATGGACTGTGGAGGGAAGAGATAGATACTGCACATCCTCACTCACACCGGCACACATATAGACTTAAGGTACGTGTCAACTAGATCCGGTAATTTCACACATCCCATTCATTGCCTATGTGAAACGGACCGCAATTGCATGCTGGTCCAGTTGCGGTGCGTCTCCCTGAAGCTCATTTGCATAAAGTACACTCGACTTCTACTTCATGCAAATTTGATGTGGCGTGTGGATGTCTGACGCACAACGCATCGACTTTTTGGTTGAACTGCAGGCGGTGTACATAAAACAAGTATGGAAACAAATTAAAAACATGAAGAAGCATAATATCTAATATGTAGTCACCATTTTTTCACTGGTATTGGGTAACCCCTGTGAGCACTTGAAAAAGTGTTTTACATGCCAGTATAACCAAAAATAATTATCCTTTTTAATGATTTATGTAGTTTTATGGATGTCAAACTGAGCATTTTTGGCTTTTCTCTACGTCTAGCCACAGTTTTTGTGTTTCCAAAGAGGTTCAGGTCTTTATATTGCAGTGAAAAATGGGCCCACAGTGAGCAAAAATGTGACAAGAGCAAAAGAAAATAGCCAGAAGCTGCTTGGGGTTCAGAAAGTCAAATGTTTTGTTGACCCACGTTGTCCTCCGTTGGCTTGTCTGTTGCTCTCTAACACCATCTGACTTCCACCTTCGGAGACGAGCCTCATGATTCCTGCGACCACTCAGGGGTTTTGTCACTTGAAAGTAAACAGAATTTGTTGTGGAGTCAGTTGCTGAGGTGACTGATGAAGCTGTTTTTCTTGGGAGGACAGCTTCCTTTCCTTAAAGGGACAGTCCACCAAGTTGACTGGTAAGGTTGAATCTGCTTACTGACCAGGGGTGTCCAACATGCGGCCCATGGGCCAAAACCGGCCCTCCAGAGAGTCCAATGCGGTCCTCAAAGTGTAAAAATTCCAGGGAAGACATTAACTGCAGATTGTAAATTAGTAAAACTATAAATTTAAAATAATTTCTAGACCATGACAAGTTGTTTTGATCATAAAATAAAATACTAGATTGTTCATTGTTCTTTTGTTGTTTTGTGTCTCATCCTTGTTTTTGTTGTTTTTTGTCTGACTTTTGTCGTTTGTCTCATGTTTTTGTTATTTTGTTTCTCGTTTTTTTAATTTTGTTTCCTTTTTTCTCGCTTGTGTTTTTTTGTCTTATTTTTGTCATTTTGTGTTTTGCTTTATTCGTTGTTTCGTGTGTCATTTTCGTTTTGTGTTTTTTTGTCTTGCTTGTGTTGTTTGTCCATTTCTTTTGTTATTTTGTAACTTTCTAATCAATTTTTTTGAGTCTGTTTTGTTATGTTTCGTGTGGTTTGTCTCATTTTTTGTAATTTTGTTTCTTGCTTTTGTCATTTTGTGTCTCGTTTTTGTAATATTTTGTCTTGTTTCTTGTCTTTTTTTGTCTGACCTTTGTTGTTTTGATTATAAAGTAAAATACTATATCATTCAGTTCCAGATGACTAAATGTTGTGTTCCTTTGTAGACGCTCTGTGATCTGGAAATTGTAATATGGAAATGACAAACTGAGGCTGAATGTTGTTGAAATTTAGTTTATTTTTCTTCAGAAATTTCAGTTTGTTCATGATGTTTTATAAAAAGATAATTCCTTAAATGTGAACATTTTCAGAATGAACTTTTTGGCACTAAAACACAGGAAAAAATGGAGTTGTGGTTATTTATTGACTATTATGCTATGATTTTACTGGTCCAGCTCACTTCAGATCAAATTCGGCTAAATGTGGAACCTGAACTAAGATGAGTTTGACACTCCTGGTCTAGACGAACCTAACAATCCCTCCACTCTTCTATTTGCTCATGTAATTGGGTTCACATCCAGCAGCTACTCTGTTTTGGTGCTCTTATCGTTAACTTTGCCATTAAAGCTGTGAGATCAGACACTGAATGGATTCTGTTCCTGTAAATGTTTGCGCCACCTCCCTTCTGAACTGAGTTCCTGCAGCAGAAAACTACCTACTGCTAAAATTCAGTCTGTCTGTGGGTTTATCACTGTGGAAGAATCCTTCCAAGTTCCCCATTGGATCATTATTAATGTATGATTAGTGGATCTTTAATGTATAGCACCAGTGGTTCCTCCTGGTCGCTGGCGAGGGGTTTTATTATTATCATTACGCCTCATAAGTAGCCACAGAAGTAGAAACATGGTTTGCAGGCGGTGACAGGTGTCCCAGCCGCCGTCCACACTCCTCCACCGGCTCCATGAATAATGCAGAGCTCACATTTTCATACCACTTCCTCTTCCCTCCTCGCATCCCTCTTCCTCCTCCTCCTCCTCCTCCTCCCTTTGCAGCGCAGTAAAAATAGAAGCGTGGACCTGCAAGCTTTCGTTCTCGTGTTTACACCATCATGACCGTCCCCACCGCTCCCCCTCCCTCCTGACAGCAGGGTTAATACTCTCATTCATCTCGTTTCCTCCATCCTCCATGGGAGCCACAGAGCAGGAACAAGAGGAGAGGTTGTAGGCCAGAGAGAAGGTCCTCAGGTAGCATATAGATGCCTCATCTCCATATCTTTATTATGTGTCTCGTAAAAATAGCGCCGCTAAGGCTTCTCCTCTCGCCTCCTCTCGCCTCCCACTCCTCCTCTGCATGCACTCGGTCTCAGCTCGGGGGAAATGAGGAGCTCCTCTGCCAGACATTAAACGCACAAACTAGGATGCACAGACAGAACAATGAGATGCCTTCTTCTTCTCTGTGGATGCAGAGCAGTAATAACATTTTTTGTCAGTGCAGGAATAGAGCCGTCGGGGATGTAAGATGTGCAAAAAAAAAACCTTGTAAAGCTCATTTTATCTGGTTTTTGTTTAGTAAATGGAGCGTGGCTGCCTTTTTAGGTAGATATTACATTAATTTATATCATACTTCAACTAATAATGAAATTTTTTCTCTATTTTTACAGTTCGTTTGTAGAGTTCTTGAGCAGAAACCAGCCTTTTTTTCTACACTGAGCAACTAGATCAACAAGTGCTTTAATGGAAATGAACGGATAAATGTACCACATGTGCAGCATAACAATGGCAAAGACATTGTGTGCACAGTGCCTGATGGATAAATAAATAGGCATTGCAATTCTAGTTTAGCAGCTGTGACTCTGCACAGCAGGTTGTGAAGCTTCTTCATATCTTAAAGCAGCGAACACGGAGCTTTACGAAGAGAAACAGTCTGTGTACAAAGAGGGTTTGTGCTTTTCTCTTCACTTTTTAAAACCAAAATTGCAGCAGCAAGTGAGGCGTGGATTATACTATGTTCTGTTCTGGGCAAAGATAAGCCTGTAACAACAGCATGCTTGTTACAGATCATTTGATATATTATTAGCTAGCTACATTAGCATGTGGGGTGATGGGTTACTGGGTGTCACGGTGGAGCAGTGGTTAAGCCTGCGGCCTCACAACAACAAGGTTCTGCATGGGTTTTCTCCAGATGCTTCCAGACCTCTAAATTAGTTTTAAATGCATGAGTATTCATGTTTCTTTGTTTGTTTTTTAACCCTCCTGTTGTCCTCATTTACGGGCACCAAAAAATATTGTTTCCTCGTCTGAAAAAAATCCAAAAGTTCTGCAAAAAAAATTCCCCAAATTTCTGAAAATTTGCAAAAGCTTCAGGAAAAAAATTCCAATAATTCCTTCAAAGTTTCCCTTAAAAGTTTTATTTCTTTTTTTAAAAAAGCCCCCAAATTTGGCAAGGAAATTCTTGTAAATATTTTCAAAAAAATAAGTAAAAATGAGTAAAAATCTTCCAAAGAATTAGTAAAAATATCTAAAGTAATTAGATATTTTTACTATAGCATTAGTTTGAGTCATTTGATTTGGTATAGTCTAGTTTTAACCAAAAAAAAACAAAAATAATTTTAGTGTATGTGGATTTTTCTCATTTTTGGCATGCTCTTTTATGTCTTGTAAGCATTTAAGACTACATCTATGGCCCCTTTGTTGTGTACTGTTGGTTGCCATGGTTACAAGTGTCATTCTTGTGTATTAAAAGCAATATTGTACCTGTTTTCAAAGCGTCCATATCACGGGTTACCTGCTGTTTTGCAGCCACTTTCCCTTTTTTATATTTACTGTCAGTTTCAGTTCAGAAAATGCAGCATTTATAGTCAACACCTGTTATTTTTTTATGTGAAAGAAATAATCAAAGACAAATTTTTTTCTTTTTTGTACCAACGCACTATCTCAGTAATAACTAGCTGTCCTGTAATATAAAAACAAAGCTTCTTTCTTTTCCATTTCTTCTGCATGGACCATCAATGCTGCATTATTGCTTTCTCACATGATTACAGAAGAAGCATCTGGAGATGGAAGTTCATTAAATAGATAGAAAGCTGCAGGTAATGAACTTTGAATAGCTGCTGTTTCAGTGGATTTGATGGTCGCTGCCTTTGAGGTCAAAGCTTCAATCATGAATGTTGAATGTTGTTACTATAAACTGCACAGAAACAAATGAATATATATTTGACGCTTAAACGTTTTATTCTCCGTATTTTTCAGGAGTTATTTATTACTCACCACAAGATTTGATATACTAAATGATGAGATATTTACAGTGAGGAAGAATAGAACAGCTAGTCTAGTTAGTGAATGCTAACAGCAAAATGTAAGGCAGGCAGGCAAAGTGGAAAATGAATATATGGATACACTCCAGTGATAAATGTCTGCTCACGTGTTCTACTCTTTAAAGGTCACGGTGGAAACTCGGAGGAAATGGATGGAGCTGACAAAACGAGAGTATGCGGACATTTTAAACCTCGTCCTACATGCTTCATGAGGAACGGAGGCATTCGTTTCACCGACGTTTCCACAGAGTGAATGTCAGACTTTGATTTGGATTCTAGTTGTTTGTGTGCGGAACAGATAAAGGAGTGTAAACAGTAAAACCTCTGTCGGTCTGCCACCGTTTGAACCGGCGAGTCAGTTCAAAAAGCAGAGGGAGGTTTGATAGACATGGGAAAGCGAGAGAGAGAGAGAGAGAGAGAGTTAGAGCGCCCGAATTTCATGGTTTGGTAGCTTTCAAGGTGACAGCATGCTGAAGAGCTGTATGTCAAACTAGGATTATATGTGGTGTGTAGTCGTCCTGTCACAGCTCATAAAGTGGTGCATCTCGTTTCTTAACTCACTTTTATTATATTTATTATAGTTTATATTGTTTGTAAAATGAGTTTTCCAGCAAAACAACTTGTTTTCATATATTCCTGAATATGCATTTATAACTACAGTCATGAAAAAAATCATCAGACCATCCTTGTTTTCTTCAATTTCTTGTTCATTTCAATGCCTGGTACAACTAAAGGTACATTTGTTTGGATAAATATAATGATAACAACAAAAATACCTCATAAGAAATTAATTTCAGAGCTGATCTCAGATATTTTCCATGGTTTTCTTGATCATAACCAAAATCTCTTCAGTTCTTCCATCAATATCTATGGCATTGTTCTGCCAAAAACAGCTTTTAGGATTCCATGTTTTCTGTCTGTTTTAGTCACATGATCCACACAGGAGTTAGTACTTGATGATTGCAGCTATACGTCTTGGCTGCTCTCCACCAGCTTCTGACATCGTTCTGCTGTCACAGCAGCCCATTCCTGTTGCACTAATTCTAACTAATTTGCTTTGTTTTTGGGCTTGTGAGTCTCCATTTAGCGTTTGATGATTTTCCACAGGTTTTCAGTTGGATTTAGATCTGGTGATTGAGCAACCAAGGCATGATTCCAATGTTCTGGTTCTCCATCCAGGCTTTAACTGACCTTGTCTTGTTGGAAAATCCAGTCATTGGAGGCAGGAAAGAGTTTTCCAGCTGATGGAAGAAGACTGTTTTCAAGAATAACCCCAAACATGACCTGGTTCATTAGCCCTGTTCCACCCAGACTGAAACTACCCCAGATCATCACTGATCCACCCCCATGTTTTACTGTAGGGGCAGACAGTCTGGTTTGTAGCTTCTCCAGGCTTCCTCCTAACCAGTAAGTTGGCTGGAGTGGACATCAACTGAAAACTGGATTCATCCCTGAAGAGAACCTTAGTCCAATCATCAACAGTCCAATCCTTGTGATCCCAGCAAAGAGTAACCAGCTTTTCTCTGCCTTTCTTTGATGAAGGGCTTCTTCCTGCCCTGTGTGACTTCAGACCAACTTCAAGAAGTCTGTTTCCAACTGTCCTTGCTGAACAAGTCACATTTCTCCACAGTGTCCACTCATTTTTAAGGTAACTGGAGGTCTGAGGATGATTCCTGACATATGAACAGATGAGTGACGGTCATCTGGTGGGTAGAAAGACGTTTCCTGCCACAACCAGCTAGCAGTTTGGTAGAACCATGTTGGGCTTTGTTTTTTCTTGGTGTAATGAATGGCTGTCTTGGAGATCTTCAGTTTTTCTCTACCTGTCTCTCACTCATGCCAATTTCCAGCAGTGTCAAGATGGCTGCCTTTGTGCCTTCACATAATTCTTTAGTTTAAGGCATTATGTGAGAACTGACAACTTCTGAGTTGTGGTATGGCTTGAATATCAGCAGGAAACCACTCTAGGTCTTTGCATGTGCAGTGCTGCTGATGACATGAAATGTCCTCTTATATACCCTGGGAATATAATGAAGCTGAAGCATGTGAAATAGGACATAAAGTATTATGGAATCAGCTGCATTTTTTATTGTGTTCATTGTATTCTTCAGGTAATGTACCTTTAGTGGTACCAGGCATTGAAATGAACAAGAAATTGAACAAAACAAGGGTGGTCATTTTTTCCATGACTGTATGTTTTTAATAGTGTTTATGCTAACATAACAGCTGGGAATGTCACAGATGCAGCAATATAAGGACAAATTATACATTTTTCATATCTCTGTGTACCTTAACGTGACATAAATTTACAAATAAGAAGTTAAATTTATTGTAATTTGAATGCATCCCACGTAATCTAACCCTAAACTCCTCCATAGTTCTGTGTTTGACAACATAACAGGTGACTTTAAATTTGCCGTCCTGAAAACACTGAGGGACAGATGCATTTTAAAGAGGCTGCAAACAGATTAGCCACCCTAGTCATGGTGCTGAATGCAAAATATCCTCCACGTGTTCCTCCTCAGACCATAATTATCTGTCTCGCCTTTGTCGCTAGTTTACTCCATTATCTGCCAATTAAGAGAACGACACCAGCTGGGGTTATGGAGAGGACAGCGAGGATCGTAATGCATCAGTGACTGCATGTTACAAACAACTCATACCGGAGCACAAGAAAGCGCTTTTTGTGTTTTTACTACACTGTGATTTTTCTATTAGATTCTGCAATTTGATTTCCAGTGTAGTTTTTTAAAGTGAGGCTGTCTGTTTAATATTCACTGTGTCATGGATGTATAACCCACTGGAGCGTTTCCATGAGATCCTATCAAATGAGTGACATTTACACAGATAGGACGGCCTGACTTTGTAAAGCCAACAGTTTAAAATGTACAACATGTAAATTAAAGTTGCTCTACATTAGTTAAAGATGCTCTAAAATGAGTTAAAGTTGACCTACACTACCGTTCAAAAGTCTGATGAAAACTCCCGCTTTTATTCATGTGCTAATATTAACTACACAAGGGTTTTCTAATCATCAATTAGCCTTTCAACACCATTAGATGCTGCATTAGAACACAGGAGTGATGGTTGCTGGAAATGTTCCTCTGTACCTCTATGGAGATATTCCATTAAAAATCAGCCGTTTACAGCTAGAATAGTCATTTACCACATTAACAATGTCTACACTGGATTTCTGATTCATTTATTGTCATCTTCATTGAAAAAAATGCTTTTCTTTCAAAAAATAAGGACATTTCTAAGTTGCCAAAACTGTTGAATGATAGTGTAGATATACTGAACAACTGGTTTAAAAGGCATGATTAATTTTAAAATTGCCAAAATTGCACCATTTGTCAGAGCCAAAAACTTTACTAACTGAAAAAAATGACAGACTGTCAACTTTCTGACAATCGCAAACTGTACATGTGTGACAAGTCGGAAAACTGAGCTTAAAATGATGATGTGGCTTCAAAATCACTGCATTCTGCTTGTCTTTAATCACTTTAAATCACGGTGCCTTGAAAGGTGTAAATATTGTATACTGGCTTTTAATACAGTCTGTATTTCTATAGATTTTAAAACTAGAAATGTTTTGTTTATAGTATTGTACAGCACGTTTTCAGGGTATATACTAACCTTTAATGCTAATGTGGTTACTAACCTGCCTGTCTGGTCTGTTATTTTTGTTGTTGTATGTAAGCTGCCAAACACTTGAATTTCCCTCAGAATTAACCCTCGTGTCGTCCTGCGGGTCAAATTGACCCGTTTTAATGTTTGGAAATGTGGAAAAAAATAATTTCACAGTGAAACTTCTGATGTCCACATTTTCAACATTTTTGGGAAACTTTGGAACATTTTTGATGCAATAAAAGAAATGTGAAAAAAATGTTGCTTAAGAACATTCACATAAAAATCAACCAAAATCCAGCGAATTTCCCTGGATTTTGATTGATTTTTATGTGAATGTTCTTAAAGAAAATATTAGAAGTTTTACTGATATATATGTAATGACTTTAGGTATTTTTAGGATTTTTTGGAAGATTTTTACTCATTTTTTGAAAATATTTACAAGAATTTTCTTGCCAAATTTGGGGGATTTTTAAATTTTTTTATACAAGTTTTAAGGGAAAATTTTCAGGAATTATTGGAATTTTCTTCCTGAAGGTTTTGCAAATTTTTGGAAATTTGGGGAATTTTTCGTTGAATTTTTGGATTTTTTTCAGACAAGGAAACAGTATTTTTTGGTGCCGTAAATGAAGACAACAGGAGGGTTAAAAGAGTGTATGTCTGTCTATCTATCTGTCTGTCTGTCTGTCCCTCCGTCTGTCCGTCCGTCTGTCCATCATCTCTCTGTTGCTTGGTATTCTGACAGTTCCTCGCTGCATTTTGTATAGCCTGAACTACAGCCTGTGTAGTTTGTAGCTGTATTGTTTCAACTTTAATTTGAAATCAATAAATTATCCAGCCCTAGTTATTACCAACGGAATAGTGGATTGATTTACTTGTTTTCCACATTCAAACAATTTGAGATTCAAATTATGTGCCCTAACATGGACCATGTGCGATATGTCCACCCTCTGTGCTGCTGTTTGTGTCTGTTTTTGGTCTCTATGTCGTCCATATGAGCGGTCCAAAGCTCTGAAGATACAGATGAAGGCTTCCTTACATCGTCTGTCAGACTGCTGGCAAACTCTATGTTTGTGTTCCAAGCATCAATCAAGAGAACTGACAGGAATCTTTAATGCTAAAAAGAAAAAGCAAAAGCAGAAAAGGTTTGTCCAGTTTGACTTCCTGTCATCTTTTTGGGTTTCTGCATCCAGTCTGCTGTCAGTAATTTTCCTTTCATACGAGCACGTCACAGAACGGCTCCTTGTTCATGTGAAGGGACAGTTAAAAGCTTTTCCATGTCTTCTTTCTATGTTCTTTACTCTCAGCCTTTTACATTAAATTTTGCATTAATACCATATGGTGTGTCAGAATCCGTTTTCATGGTTTTTTGATGCATTTTGGATTCAAATGTGATCATAAAGAAACAGAACGCGGCGCAGAATATTTTTGTTCTTCTTAACTTGGCTTTAAATCCAACACCTCTCAGTGTTTTTAAGGGTCACCAGTGATCCAATGGTTCCAGTTCTTCTGAATGAAAATGATTGTGTTGTTTTAAAGTGGTTCCTCCCCTGATTAGTAAAAATATCCAAATATTAGCTCGGATCCTCTCGTGCTTTGAACCGTGGAAAAGAAAGACAGACAGAAATGAAGTGAAGCTGACTTCCCCTGGTGAACAAACCAATAAACGTGAAGCTGAGAGGGATTGACGTGGCGTTATCTGAGAGGGTGACAGAGAGAA
>NW_026559298.1:0-12500 GCF_022539595.1 Amphiprion ocellaris | reverse complement strand
CACCGGATGACTGGTCAAATGGCACATTTCCATATTTCATATAATAGGAGCCCATGAACCGGCGATGACATGCATGCCTGGGTTTATATGGAGGGAAGGTGGTTAGATGTGTCAGTCAGACTTTGGATTTTCAGAGACCGTCGTTCCTTTCTTGGTGCTTCCCAGCAGTCAGCGTTAGTAACCAATCTCATAATCCTCACCAAACCTGAACCACAGCAGAAAAGTGTTTGGTTTTTGCGGCAGCCAGTTCCAACCAGTTTTACCGGTGCTGATAGATGGTACTAACTTGTAGTATTGGATCCATTTAGGCTTAACTGGAAACTGATGCTGACACAGAAACCCACACCTTGCAGACAGGATTGACTCAAGAATCCGTGTTTTTGACCTGATCATTGGTGAATACACAGTTTTAAGGTGGAAATGCTCAGTCATGGTGTGGCGTATGTTCTCTAGCATATTCAGAAACATTATATAAAGAGATTATACTTTGGTAAAAAACAAAACATGATTTTCATCAGAATTGGTCTTTAACATGTGTGTCAGTGATGCTGTAGTTTAAATAGACGGTGTTTTACCTGTAAGGGCGATCAGTTGGCACATTTTTTAGAATTTAAAGGCACCGGATGGCTGGTCAAATGGCACATTTCCATATTTCATATAATAAGAGCCCATGAACCGGCGATTACATGCATGCCTGAGTGCATATGGAGGGAAGGTGGTTGGATGTGTCAGTCAGACTTTGGTGCTTCCCAACAGTCAGCGTTCGTAACCAATCTCATAATCCTCGCCAAACCTGAACCACAGAAAGAAAACTGTTGGATTTTTGTGGCAGGAAGTTTTCTGCTGATAGATGGTGTTGTCCTGTTGTTCTGGGCATCCGAACAGGAAAATGCTTCCATGTCTGGTTTGTATTTGTCTTTTCATTGGAGAACTAGTTGCCTTATTGCTTCATTGATCTCATTTTAGGTGTGGTTGTCCCTGAAATTACTCTACATTTACTATCACCTTCTGAACACTGTCCATAAATTTGGTCTTAGAAAACCATCCAGTTGAAGAGTGGCAGTAAACAAGGCCGGGTTTGTCGTTTTATTGAGCTGCTTCAGTGCTTAGATTGTGAATAAGGTTCACCACAAACATCAGGTTTAGTCCTTTTTAGGTTAGATGCTCCACCTTTGTGATATTCTGCTGCACCTTCCACAAGATATTTCTCTATTTGTCATGATGGTGGTGGATAACGTCTCCCATAGGTGACTATTTAATGAGCCCTTGCATAGGGGAGCATGGTCATTATATTCCACCTCTCATTTATTTAGATTTGGCTGAATTTATTTCTTGTCTTTTCACCTTTATATTACAGCAAATTTCTTTTTTTATTTCAGAAATATATGTATAAATATCAAGTTACCAAAATGGCATTTAAAGAGAGGGTAAAATGCTGAACTGGATGAGTGAAAAGACACAACACAACTAAAAACCAGTGGCGTTAAAACCCCTAATGGGACGTGGAGAGTAGCCTTCCTCCCCCCTCTTGTAAAATATTCCTCCTCTCCTCTTTGGGTTTAAATTGTCTCCCCCTCCTCACCTCCTCCACTCTCCTCCCCTTCTGCCCCCTCCTGTGTTTTTTTTTTGTTTTTTTTTTTTTTTTATAACTGGCTGCAAATTCAGTGCTGTTCATTACCCAGGCAGGGTCAATTCCCCAAACAATGTGTTTGGTGCCACAATAAAAAGGGTGTTTTTTACGGCGTGTAGCAGCAAAATGCTATTAAACAGATAAAACACCGGCAACGAGCATCAGGAGGATTATAAAAGGAATTGCCTTGATAAACTCCACATATCTGCGTGATGACACACCGGCAGGAGGAGGAGGGGAGGCTGAAAGAGCACATGGTTGGAGGGTTTACGCAGCTCTACAGCGCCACCATGTGGTCAGGTTTAGACCAGGGTGTTTCATAATAAGCTCTGGTAAAGCAGAAAGAAGAATTTCCTGTCAGATTGAATGGAATGTTTTCAACTCAGATGCTAGAAAAATCTTTGCTTTTTGCTTCTTAAATGTAAACGATATCATGTTTTCCTTCTATCGTCAATTTTTGTTCACTTCGTTCAATAGAAAACGAACTCTTTGATGGATTTGGTATATTTCTGCATCTCTTTTTTAAGATGTAACACTGACATCACTACTGTAAATATATTTTTCTCCATCTTGGTTACATCCTCCTGAGAACCAAGGGAAAAAAGTGTCTTTCAATGGAACTTTTTTTGTGATTTCCTGCCTTTTTGTAGCTAAAACAACAACTCAAAATTTTGAATTTTATACTAATATTTTATTTTAGAAACAACAGAACAATTTTACCATAAAAAAAATAACAGCAACACTTCGAAATCAAAACAAGAAAACAAGAATGTCAATCCATTTTCTAATGAAACTTTAAGAAACTAAATTCAATAGCAACAGTGTAAAAAATTAGGAGGTTGGATGAAACATAGTAATAAACAACTATTTATTACGTTAACTCTGTAAGACCTAAATATAGAACAATAAGCCAAAAAAATAGCAAAACTATATATATATATATATATATATATATATATATATATATATATATATATATATATATACACAAATATAGAAAAAATAACAAAAAAATTTAATATATATAGGTATAAATCCAAATATTGGAGGAAAAAAAGAAGCAAAATTTTACTTGTCAAATGTCTTTTTTTGTTGTTGTATTTGGGTTTGTACTCTCAGCTCAACAAAAAAAAAAAAAAATGAAACTGATGTCTTTCTGGGTTTTACAGGGTTAATTACTTTATATTCAGTGTGTTTATTACCCCACAAAGAAATGAGTTTTGAATGTAAACAAAGAACTAGTATGCTATTTAGCTATTAGCTAACCCCATTAAATCATTCTGATGTCCTTAACAGCTAATATTCATAAAGGGGAGATTATTTTTCCTGACAAAACTTTTAACTGAACTCTGACCCCAATTTATAATTCCTGACGTGTTCATAAACAAGAAAATATATGACTACCATCAGTAAAACAACAATATCTTAACAATTTTTGACTTAACTTTTCTCTTGTGGTGAAATTTTGCTGCAGTCTCCATTTTGTCTCAGTGTGAAAACGAAGTTCCCCTCATCCCACCCAATCACTGGAGATATCATTGGAAAGACCAGGATGTCCTCTATTAAGCACATCAGGATTTAGTGGGGTAGCTCAAATGAGTTAAAAGATAAAGAACAAAAACAAATGTCTAGTACAGAGGACATGGACATGAATAGGCTGGGTCTCAGGATGATATGATGCAGCATATTTTAGGAGTTTTTCAGTATCATACCGGAGACCACTGTTCCCTCTAAGCTGCTCGCGTGCGCAATTGCGCACTGCTGACACGGTCTCCGCGCACAGAAAATCTGCGCTGCGCACAAAAAAAAATAATCCAACCTAAATTGTAAATAAAATAAACACGTAACAATTCATTCTGTGCTATTTTTCAATGTGAGTTAGTGAGTGACCGGTGACTGGCTGCTGCAGCCAATGATGTGATTCACATACGTATTTACCATAGACTGTATATAATGGTATTTAAGCAGCTAATCAACTTCAGGCGTCCTTATGTGTAGCCATCGTTGTTCTCATAGATATGAATGAGTAGATAGGACACGCCCCTTTGAGCTGCGTGCTACAGCGAGGCTAAGCTAGTGGGGGCAAAGTTTCAGTGCATTCTGTTGATGTAGACGGAGTGAAAACGTAAACAAGTATGCCGGCTCACTGTGCTGCATACAGTTACACACTACATCGTACGATTGAGACAAGGAAACTTGGAATGACTTTTCATAGGTGATGATTGGGATTACAGGCAGTTCTTTAGGACTGCTCTCAAATAATTGAAATGTTACTAAACAAGGTTATACTTATCAAATTAAATAGCTCTGGTCTCCAGTATATTGGCGAATTCGGTTCTTTGTACTTAAATTATTAGCATGATTTCTTTTTAATATGTTGTGTACAGACTTATTTACTTCTCTGTCTTCTTTTCTTACTCCATGTAGGTTTCCCAGAGACTATGGGTTGAGGAGGAATTGGAAGTTTGTCGGCTTAGACCTGGTGTCATTCCATCAGTGTTAAACTTCCCGGCTCATCTTGGAAGAGTACATGCCAGAAAGATCACGACCAAGCAGCCTTGAGATCTTAGACAGCGTCTCCCTCAGGTGGGTGTCAACGGTGTTCACAGTCAGGTCTGTGGTAATCCCGTCAAAAAACAATACAGAAAAAAATCTAGATTATAAATCAACATGTAACCAAAGCACTCTGTGTATAACGCCATAGTATAGGATGTAGTTCAGAAAATGTCAAAGTATAGTATGCTTTACTCAAGAATAACATAGTATGGCCTGTAGTTCATAGTACAGCATGTTGGCAAGAAAAAAAAAACATAGATTATTATGTGGTTCAAAAAGCGCCAAATGATAGGATGTTGCCTAAAATTTTCATGTATGATATGTGGTTCAAAAAATGTCATAGTGCAGTATATTGTCAAAATAGTATGTAATTCAAGAAAACATCAGAGTATAATATGTCATCTAAAAAATGCCATAGAATAATAATTTCATTGCACAAGTAAAAGTATAGTAACTTTTAAAACTGTTTGAATTCTTATATGTTGCTAAAAAAACTAAAACAAAAAAAACGTCACAGTAATATGTCAATTAAAAAAGCCTATAGTATAGCGTGTCGCCCAACAAACATCATAGTATAGCATGTCGCTCTAAAAACGTCAGAGTATAGCCTTTAGTCCACAGCTGTCAGTAGGTGAGGAGCAACACAAAAACAGTCCAAACGCTGGTTTCCAGAGGGTTAGACGAGTATTTATTTGAAAGAGTAAGTTTACAACAACACAACATGTGAGGCGGTTAAAAACAAATGGGTGTTAGTAAAGTAAAAATAAATAAACAGAACTAAAAGTGAACTTCATGTTGACACTGATGGGCATTCCAACCAGGAACAAAGTAAAAGATAATCAATACAAAAAAAACACTCTTCCTGTTCACCTCTTAAAACCCAAAAACACACAGCAGCACCAGCCTAAACTAAAACTACCAATGGGTTTCCTGTTTTCCTTTCTGAACAATTCAAAGGTTCCTCTCTATCTCCCCACACATCCACCAACCACTGGAACACATCTCCAAAGTTCTGCTGGACCAGCTCAGCTTCCCCTCAGAAGAAGTGCCGCCACCTGCCAGATGAAGGAGCCTTTTGAGAGGGAGCTGCCATCGTGATTGGACTGTACTTTGGTCTGTTCCAATCCAGCTTCAGCTCCAGCGACGGCAGGCGGGACGAGTCAACGGAGGCCGGGTGGATGAAGACATGCAGCTGAGTACAATCCAGAAAACAAC
Organism: Amphiprion ocellaris; assembly: GCF_022539595.1. NCBI lineage: Eukaryota > Metazoa > Chordata > Actinopteri > Pomacentridae > Amphiprion > Amphiprion ocellaris. Next base: position 7,099 of record NW_026559298.1, on the reverse strand, counting down.
AGAGGAGGAGTGCAGTGGCCCAGGGCCAGAACAGAGTAGCATCATATGTCTCTTAGAAAACATCATAGTATAGCCTTTGCTATGAAAAAACACCATCATATACATCGTATATTGTACAAATAACAAGTCAAAGGAAAGAGACGTACATTGTAGAATTGTAGTAATTGTGGGCTGACTGATTTACTGATTATCAGTATTTTATTTTTTACTGATTTATGGTAATAAATACATTTAAAAATGGCGCTACTTTGGCTCTGAACCTTTATCTACCTGTGGTCGCTCTGTCTTCTGGAGTGATTTGATTGGTTATACGTCATGAATAAAACTCCTTTAACTTAACATCTGTAAACAAAACAAAAACGTATCAACAATGTTTTCTGTTAGAGTTTGTGTTCTTCTAAGTTTAACTCAAGATTTTAAATACTTTCATTTACTGAAAATGAATATCTACTCCAGATGTCTCACTAATAATCATTATCAGCCTTAAAAACCCACAAAACACCCCTCTATACTCGACCACACTTAGTACAGTCCGGTTCCCCCTTCTATAAATCTGCTTGGAATCTTCCACTTCCTGTTTGTCAAAGTGGCCTTCTACCTGGACAGGTTTTGTTGGAGCTCATGCAACAAACATTTTGGGTAACTGCACTTTAATATGGATGGATGACACTGAATTAGAGTCTGTTTTAATGAGACTGAGTTAAGATGTGTAGCTCTGTCATTAAATAGGAAATTATTTCCAAGAATTCACAGAGAAAAGTCTGAAATGTTTGCTAGGTTAGCGTCCCACATGTTCTTTGGCTCAGCTAAAGCTAACTCTCTCCAACTTCTGGATCTCTTGAGTTGCTTGTTGTTAAAATATCTTGCTAGAGGTGCTGAAGCTCAGAAAGTCTGAGATGTTTGTTCAAAATAAGCTCATTCTCAAGTCTTATCTGAACTGTCTTCTTTTGTTTGAACTTTCCCTAAACTTAGGAGTTAATGACAGAGCAGCACATCCAGACTCAGTCTCATTTATGTAGAGATTAAACTTCAGTGTCATTCATTGATGTTAAAGTGCAGTTTTTCAAATGTTTGTTGCACATGCTCCCGACCAAACCAGTCCAGGTGGAAGACGATGTGAAGAGAAAGCTCCAGAGGATGAATATCACACATTTACACTGGAAATAAATGTCCTTTAATTAGACATTGTCATGCAAAAGTTGGATTTCCCTTTAATGATGTTCAAATCTTTGTTGTGTTTTGTTGATGTTGGTTTCGAAATGTTTTTTGACACTCGGCCCCAAAGATTAAAACCTTTTACGGCTCACAAGCTGCAACAATTCACACATTATCAACTATCTTTCTGACTAAACTAAGATAAAAAGTGAAAAACTGCCTGATTCCTGCATCATGAATGTAAATTTTTTTGATTTTTATGACAGTAAACTGAATATATTTGGGTTTGACATTTTATAAACCAAAACAAGAAATGAATTACTGGAGAAAACGACAGATTAATGGACAAAGAAAATGTGTTTTTCAACATATATGGCTGAATTACTCCAAAATTACAAGATACATACAATTTAAAATCTATTTTATTTATATAACGCCAGTTACAGGTCAAATTGTCTCAAGACGCTTTATTTTTATATATTTTTTTGTCATACTTAAAATATGACAAAGTAAGAAATTTAATCCTCTTGACTAACCCAATTTATTATTTGGTTTTTAAGAGATTAATCGACAATTAAAATAACTTTCTCCACTAAAACTAATAAACATGAGGTCAAATAGAAGGAAGAGTTTTAAATACTGCAGTCCCACGACACAAGAATAAAGTTTGTCAACAAAAAGTAAATCTGCTGGTGGATTCCATTAAAGTCCTAATAAATGATAATAAAGTGTGATACTAAAGGTTTGTGGTGCTAAAAATGTCAAAGTAAAGATATGAAGTTGAACATCTGAATGGAGGTTGATAAAAGTTGACCTCCCTTCATTTCTCTGGATTTTATGGATGGTGGTTAAAGACCTGCTCTTCTAGTCATGTTCCTTCTAGTTGCTGTAAAAAGTCAGTCCATCCTGACCGACTTCAACACCTCTTCATGACAACTTGTTCTGCCTCCAACCTGGTGGAAACTCCAGAAACTCGGGAAAACCTGTGGAGACTCGAAGAACTCGTGGAGACTCGAAAAACTCGTCGGGCGGGGGAAGGTGTGGTGGGCGGTGGGGGGAGGTGGGGGAGTAGAGGGGGGAGGCCGCCACCCACCTCCCCACCTACTCTCCGCCCTGACTCCACCCAGACTCCGCCTTGGCTCCACCCATGTGGTCACTTGAGGAACTACGATGCCAAAGGGACGACGAATTTATTTCTTTTTATCTGATCTGTAGCTCAGTGAGTTAAGGATTTGCCTATGGAGCTGCAGGTCGCTGGTTCAAGACCAGACACTTCTTAAATTTTCATTAAAATCCTGACAAAGACAAAGAAAGAAAAGTGCCGGTGGTGGGTCTTGAACCTGCGACCCTCCGCTTGGTAGTCCATCTTCTTACCTCCTGAGCTACACGCTCAGATACAAATTCTTCTTTTTTTTGCGCATTTATCATCTATTTTTTGTCGTTTTCGAGTTTTTTTTTTAACTCGGGTCTCGACTCGACCGTTTTTCTCAGGAGGTTGGACTTCAGCCTTTGTTCTGGAGGGTTGAACCCTCAGTTCCAAGACTTTCCAAAGCCTCCACACCTCCCGAGTCCTCAGGACCTGAGCTTTCACACAGTCTGAGGGCTGAAATTTTCGAAGTCCCACAGTAGTTCTCTGTTAGATTGAACTTTCAGACAGTCCAAGGACTGATATCTTCTAAGTTCCTGAGTAGTTCTCTGTTAGTTTGAACCTTCAGACACTCTGAAGACTGAAATCTTAGAAGTTCTTGAGTACTTCTCTGTTAGTTTGAACCTTTAGACAGTCTGAGGACTGAAATCTTTAAAGTTTCTCAGTACTTCTCTGTTAGTTTGAACCTTCAGACAGTCTGAGGACTGAAATCTTTAAAGTTTCTCAGTACTTCTCTGTTAGTTTGAACTTTCTGGTTAACAGAAGCCTTAAAACTTGTGACCATGAGTCTTGATTTCACATTTAGATCATCCATCTGAGTTCTTCTCAGACCTTCACCTGTGGGTTTTTTAGAAATCCTCAATAAACTTTGATTCTCTTCACTGAACAGTAAAGTTTGTGGAGATCAGAAGGTAACATTAGTTTGATCGATGCCTTCAACTACTAGTAGACTTTATCTGGAAAGCAGTTTTCTGAAATGAGGTCTTAGTAAATCTGTCCACAATCAAACCAAGAACATAGAAAGAGGAAATGTTTGAAGAAACAACTTGATGTTTTTGCTCTTTTTGATCGTTTTATTGTCTCTTCTGTTTAATTTGATTTCTAAAGTCTAACTGGTATCTTTTCAAATGTTTTGTCTTTAGTTTGATTCTTCTTAAATGTTTAGTTTTGCTCTTTTCTCACCTTTTATTCTTTTCTAATGTCTGATTTGATTTCCAAATGTTTTGTCTTTTTAATGTTTAATTGTTTTTTCAAATGATTATTCGGCTTGTTTGAAAAATTTCCTTTTCTTTCCCAATGTTCAATTTTTCGATTAAATCTTTAAGGTTTTTCTTTTTAAATGTTTTACCACCTTTTAATGTTTAATTTTCTTTTTAAATGCTTCATTGTATTTTCTGTTTAATTCCTATTTAAAGTTTTATTGTCTTTAAGATTTAATTTTCTAATTAAACATTTTTTTAAATTAAATGTTTCATCTTTTTAAAGGTTTAATAATCTAATTAAATGTTTTGTATTTTTTTTAATGTTTAATACTCTTCTTGTTTAATTGTATTTTTTAATGTTTAATTATCTAAAATATTTCATCTTTAATGTTTAATATTTTGTTTAATAAACTTTAATTTCATAATTACATGTTTTGTATCTTCTGTTTAATTATCTAATTAAATATTTTGTCTGTTTAATATCATTTAATTGTATTTGATATTTAATTTTCTTTTTAAAAGTTTTATTGTATTAAATGTTTTTTTCCTTTGATTTAATTGCTTTTTTTTAAAATGTAGTTTATTTCTTTAATTTTTTTTTCTGTCAAGATTTTAATCCCAACCTTAAAAATGAAACAAACCCTTAAATCACAATGAAAATACTTCTGTTGTCACAATCATGAGTTAGTCAATTATTCAGTTTATCAATTCAACTTTATTTGTTTAGCACCTTTCACACATGACAAAACTAAACAAGCAAAGAGAAAAAACTATGCTAAAACTATGATTAAACCTCAATAACATATTTTTTTAAAAAAAATTTAACATCGTAATTAAATCTGTCCAGGGGATGGAGGGAGTTTATTGAAGTCTTCTTGGGCTCACATGGGAAATCATTTACAATATAAACTTGATATTCAGTCTAAGGAAACTGCAGAGCGACAGAAGAAGCAACAATATCTCCTGTTTTCTCCTTTAATGAGTCGACTCTTCTTGTGCTTTCAGACCAAAGAACTACAGACTCTTCACAACCTGCTCAAACTCTTGGTACAGGACCTCACCACACAGGTCAAGAAGGTTTCTGTCTCATTTCTACTCTGAAGCTCACCTTCTCCTGCTCAAACTGCTGACAAATGTTTCTGCTGCTCTAAAGTCTGGTCTCCAGAACTTCCTAAAAACTCTCAAAGTCTCTTCTGCTGCAGGTTGCTTTGTAGAACTGTTCCAGAAAACCTCACTAAACCACATGGAGGGGCCTCAAGATAGTCGTCCAAATGAAACCATACAAAAACCAAACTAGCACAACCCAAACACTAAAGTCTCCTGCAGCCTACCAGAGAAGCTCTGAGAACAGAGAATCAGGACAGGAACTCTTACCTTCTGGACAACCAACGTTGGTTCTCAAACAAGAATACAGAATGTGTCTGACCAAAAACCTCTAAAGACTCACTACAGCCAAGTTAAAGACACAACTCAGCTGCACCAGATCCACTAATCACTGCACACATTAGCACCATGTGCTAACTGTGGCTAAAGAACCACATTTACCAAGACAACTATCCAGTACAAAGCCCTAAAACACACCAAGAAACACATTAAAGACAATTTTACTGTTGGAAGCTGCAAGGCAACGTCTAAAGAACAAACTAAAGCAATGGAGCCAAACCCAGTTCAGTGGTGGAGAAGCAGAGGAAATGTTTGTCTGCAGCTAAACAAAGCAGGAAGACACTGAGCTGCTCAGGTGTTCCTGATAACACCAAGCAGCCACCTGGACAGCCAATAGGAACACAGCTTCCTGGAAGTCCAGAGGGCGGGGTTAGTGAAGGAAATTTAGTTTAAAGTTGAAGCAGAAAGTTAACAAAGAAAGTTGAAAACCACCTTCTGATACCTGAAATCTCTAAGTTTTCACACAAAGAACACCTGAACATGTCAAACTGGTTCCATAGTAGAACCATCATTGTAAAAACGTCATAGTATGGTGTTTTGCTCAAAAAACATTAGGACCTGGCTGTCAGGGGACAAACATGTAAGAAACATGAGAACAGAGAGAACCCAACCAGTAGGTCACAGTTTATCATCCCCCAGTCATCTCCTGAAGTCCATATGGTGAGAGACATCAGTATCTGGTTGTTCATTTACCAGAGGATGCTTATAATCATGCTGATGTGGTCTGTACTCTACAGTATTTTAGTGACTCAATAAATGCCTAAGTTGTTTTTTTAAAAATGCTTTTTAGTTTTTAATAAACATTTAATAGCCTATATGTAATCAATAAATGGCCTTTGCCTATCTTAAGAAAAATTCACTCAGAACTCTGATATGTTAACAGTACTAAATAAATCAATAAATACATGCATACACACAAAAATAAGTTAATACATTAACTGTGTTAAGATTTAGATTTTAAAAAAAGTTGTTTATGTTTGTGCAGAATCCAGTATTGCTCACTGGTTGGTCATTACATTTTGTTAGTTTGATTTCACTGTTTAAAATGATGCCACCTCTTTTCAGACAGAACCTGTGATAATAAAACAATACAAAATTTTTAGCTCCGTGTTAATAAAGCACTTAAAGCTTTAAGTATGGCTAAATGCTTTTTTCAAAATTAAATATATCACTCCTTAGGTGGTAGTGGCCCCAAGTTCAGTAAAGTTGGAAAGATATTCACAGATTCGGACTTCCAGCATCAATAACTCATTAGATATAGGTTGTCAAAACATAAACGGTGCCTCTTTCCCATTGTTGCAAGGCAGACAATGTGCTACAAGCCCAGTTTTATCAAAAGTAGCTGTCTTTCAAGCTACAGGAATAACATTGGTGTCTATGGAGTGAACAGGGTCCGTCTGCAATTTACAAAACCGCTGCAACAGTAAAGAGAGACAAATATTCAATAACTTCACTCTTATACATTGTAGTGTCACTAAAATCACTGCAGCCTTCAACTGGCTCCTGTTGACAAAGTGTTTTAACAGAAATGTAAATGCTGTAATTTGATTCTTTTAATGAACCATGTAACTTGAATGGATGTGATGCTGGTGTGACCACAGTGCACACGTCTGATGTTGCTCACAGTGGTCCAAGGGACGCTCAGGGAGTTTGTGTGTTTGCTCACACTCAGGAAAAATTACAGGGAACATTGCCGGAGACACTAGTGTTTAAAATTGTAGCCTGAGATGAGGTAGTGAAACTGAATCTGTCTCCTCTAGGCCTGAGGTTGGAGGTGATGAAGCTCCTCATTAGCATAAAGACACCCGAGAAAATCTGCAAGTCCTTCTATGTTGAGATATAGGAATATTTAGCTTCTCACTTTAGACCGCTTGTTTTTTTCCAGTAAATCTCTGTAGATTTCTCTGCTGTCTGCACTCAGCTGGTCTCATGCTTCCCTCTTGTGGTTACAGGGAGAATTTCTGCTCAAATATTGGGTTTTTCAGAGCGAGAACTTTGAGTTGTTATTCCATTGAAAGCATACGTGTTACTAATAACATTAACATTGTCTTTATTTCATTCCAGCATCCTAATCTATGGTGGTTTCTTTATTTCAGGTCCATGTCCAGGTCAGGTCCACTCAGCAATGTCAGCAAGGATAAACTCAGGTCAG
>NW_026559297.1:0-32759 GCF_022539595.1 Amphiprion ocellaris | reverse complement strand
ACAGACCGGAGAACCCAAGACAGCGGAAGCGACCACAGCCCGGAGAACCCAAGACAGCGGAGGCGACCACAGCCCGGAGAAGCCAAGACAGCGGAAGCGACCACAGCCCGGAGAACCCAAGACAGCGGAGGCGACCACAGCCCGGAGAACCCAAGACAGTGGAAGCGACCACAGCACGGAGAACCCAAAACAGCGGAGGCGACCACAGCCCGGAGAACCCAAAACAGCGAAAGCGACCACTGCACGGAGAACCCAAGACAGCGGAGGAGACCGCTGCCCGGAGAACCAAAGACAGCGGAGGCGACCGCTGCACGGAGAACCAAAGACAGCGGAGGCGACCACAGCCCGGAGAACCCAAGACAGCGGAGGCGACCACAGCCCGGAGAACCCAAGACAGCGGAGGCGACCACAACATGGAGAACCCAAGACAGCGGAGGCGACCACAGCCCGGAGAATCCAAGACAGCGGAGGCGACCACAGCCCGGAGAACCCAAGGCAGCAGAGGAAACCACAGTGCGAAGAACCCAAGACAGGGGAAGCGACCAGAGCCCGGAGAACCCAAGACAGCGGAAGCAACCAGAGCTCAGAGAGACAAACAGACAGAGAGCAGAGACAGACAGAAAGGAAAAGCTCAAAGACATAAACAAACAGAGGTCAAACAGACAGACAGACAGAAAAAGCTAAGAGAGAGAGACAGATAGAAAGAGTTCAGAGATCCGAAAACAGCGGAGGCCACCAGAGGTCAAGGGGAAAGACAGACAAAGGTCAGAGAGAAAGACAGAGTTTAGAGAACCCAAGACAGCGGAGGCGACCACAGCCCGGAGAACCCAAGACAGCGGAGGCGACCACAGCCTGGAAAAACCAAGACGGCGGAAGCTACCACAGCCCGGAGAACCCAAGACAGCGGAGGCGACCACAACATGGAGAACCCAAGACAGCGGAGGCGACCACAGCCCGGAGAATCCAAGACAGCGGAGGCGACCACAGCACGGAGAACCCAAGACAGCGGAGGCGACCACAGCACGGAGAACCCAAGACAGCGGAGGCGACCGCTGCCCGGAGAACCCAAGACAGCGGAAGCGACCACAGCCCGGAAAACCCAAGACAGCGGAGGCGACCACAGCCCGGCAAAACCAAGACAGCGGAGGCGACCACAGCCCGGAGAACCCAAGACAGCGGAAGCGACCACAGCACGGAGAACCCAAGACAGCGGAGGCGACCACAGCCCGGAGAACCCAAGACAGCGGAGGCGACCACAGCCCGGAGAACCCAAGACAGCGGAGGCGACCACAACACGGACAACCAAAGACAGCGGAGGCGACCACAGCCCGGAGAACCCAAGAAAGCGGAGGCGACCACAGCCCGGAGAACCCAAGACAGCGGAGGAAACCACAGTCCGAAGAACCCAAGACAGGGGAAGCGAACAGAGCCCGGAGAACCCAAGACAGCGGAAGCAACTAGAGCTCAGAGAGACAAACAGACAGAGAGCAGAGACAGACAGACAGGAAAAGCTCAAAGACATAAACAGAGGTCAAACAGACAGACAGACAGAAAAAGCTCAGAGAGAGAGACGGATAGAAAGAGTTCAGAGATCCGAAAACAGCGGAGGCCACCAGAGGTCAATGGGAAAGACAGACAAAGGTCAAAGAGAAAGACAGAGTTTAGAGAACCCAAGAAAGCAGAGGCGACCACAGACCGGAGAACCCAAGACAGCGGAAGCGACCACAGCCCGGAGAACCCAAGACAGCGGAGGCGACCACAGCCCGGAGAACCCAAGACAGCGGAAGCGACCACAGCCCGGAGAACCCAAGACAGCGGAGGAGACCACAGCCCGGAGAAACCAAGACAGTGGAAGCGACCACAGAAGGGAGAACCCAAGACAGCGGAGGCGACCACAGCCCGGAGACCCCAAGACAGCGAAAGCGACCACAGCACGGAGAACCCAAGACAGCGGAGGAGACCGCTGCCCGGAGAACGCAAGACAGCGGAGGCGACCGCTGCCCGGAGAACCCAAGACAGCGGAGGCGACCGCTGCACGGAGAACCCAAGACAGCGGAGGCGACCACAGCCCGGAGAACCCAAGACAGCGGAGGCGACCGCAGCCCGGAGAACCCAAGACAGCGGAGGCGACCACAACACGGAGAACCCAAGACAGCGGAACTGACCAAAGCCCGGAGAACCCAAGACAGCGGAGGAAACCACAGTCCGAAGAACCCAAGACAGCGGAGGCGACAACAGCCCGGAGAACCCAAGACAGTGGAGGAGACCGCTGCCCGGAGAACCCAAGACAGCGGAGGCGACCGCTGCCCGGAGAACCCAAGACAGCGGAGGCGACCGCTGCCCGGAGAACCCAAGACAGCGGAGGCGACCGCTGCCCGGAGAACCCAAGACAGCGGAGGCGACCACAGCCCGGAGAATCCAAGACAGCGGAGGCGACCACAGCCCCGAGAACCCAAGACAGCGAAAGCGACCACAGCACGGAGAACCCAAGACAGCGGATGCGACCACAACACGGAGAACCCAAGACAGCGGAGGCTACCACAGCCCGGAGAACCCAAGACAGCGGAGGCCACCAGACCTCAGAGAACCCAAGACAGCGGAAGCGACCAGAGCTCAGAGAGGCAAACAGACAGAGAGAAGAGACAGACAGATAGACAAAGCTCAAAGAGATAGACAGACAGAGATCAAAAAGACAGACAGACAGACAAAGCTCAGACAGAGAGACACATAGAAAGAGTTCAGAGAACCGAAAACAGTGGAGGCCACCAGAGGTAGAGGGGACAGACAGACAAAGGTCAGAGAGAAAGACAGAGTTTAGAGAACCCAAGACAGCGGAAGCAACTAGAGCTCAGAGAGACAAACAGACAGAGAGCAGAGAGAGACAGACAGGAAAAGCTCAAAGACATAAACAGAGGTCAAACAGACAGACAGAAAGAAAAAGCTCAGAGAGAGAGACAGATAGAAAGAGTTCAGAGATCCGAAAACAGCGGAGGCCACCAGAGGTCAATGGGAAAGACAGACAAAGGTCAGAGAGAAAGACAGAGTTTAGAGGACCCAAGACAGCGGAGGCGACCACAGACCGGAGAACCCAAGACAGCGGAAGCGACCACAGCCCGGAGAACCCAAGACAGCGGAGGCGACCACAGCCCGGAGAAGCCAAGACAGCGGAAGCGACCACAGCCCGGAGAACCCAAGACAGCGGAGGCGACCACAGCCCGGAGAACCCAAGACAGTGGAAGCGACCACAGCACGGAGAACCCAAAACAGCGGAGGCGACCACAGCCCGGAGAACCCAAAACAGCGAAAGCGACCACTGCACGGAGAACCCAAGACAGCGGAGGCGACAACAGCCCGGAGAACCCAAGACAGCGGAGGAGACCGCTGCCCGGAGAACCAAAGACAGCGGAGGCGACCGCTGCACGGAGAACCAAAGACAGCGGAGGCGACCACAGCCCGGAGAACCCAAGACAGCGGAGGCGACCACAGCCCGGAGAACCCAAGACAGCGGAGGCGACCACAACACGGAGAACCCAAGACAGCGGAGGCGACCACAGCCCGGAGAATCCAAGACAGCGGAGGCGACCACAGCCCGGAGAACCCAAGGCAGCAGAGGAAACCACAGTGCGAAGAACCCAAGACAGGGGAAGCGACCAGAGCCCGGAGAACCCAAGACAGCGGAAGCAACCAGAGCTCAGAGAGACAAACAGACAGAGAGCAGAGACAGACAGAAAGGAAAAGCTCAAAGACATAAACAAACAGAGGTCAAACAGACAGACAGACAGAAAAAGCTAAGAGAGAGAGACAGATAGAAAGAGTTCAGAGATCCGAAAACAGCGGAGGCCACCAGAGGTCAAGGGGAAAGACAGACAAAGGTCAGAGAGAAAGACAGAGTTTAGAGAACCCAAGACAGCGGAGGCGACCACAGCCCGGAGAACCCAAGACAGCGGAGGCGACCACAGCCTGGAAAAACCAAGACGGCGGAAGCTACCACAGCCCGGAGAACCCAAGACAGCGGAGGCGACCACAACATGGAGAACCCAAGACAGCGGAGGCGACCACAGCCCGGAGAATCCAAGACAGCGGAGGCGACCACAGCACGGAGAACCCAAGACAGCGGAGGCGACCACAGCACGGAGAACCCAAGACAGCGGAGGCGACCGCTGCCCGGAGAACCCAAGACAGCGGAAGCGACCACAGCCCGGAAAACCCAAGACAGCGGAGGCGACCACAGCCCGGCAAAACCAAGACAGCGGAGGCGACCACAGCCCGGAGAACCCAAGACAGCGGAAGCGACCACAGCACGGAGAACCCAAGACAGCGGAGGCGACCACAGCCCGGAGAACCCAAGACAGCGGAGGCGACCACAGCCCGGAGAACCCAAGACAGCGGAGGCGACCACAACACGGACAACCAAAGACAGCGGAGGCGACCACAGCCCGGAGAACCCAAGAAAGCGGAGGCGACCACAGCCCGGAGAACCCAAGACAGCGGAGGAAACCACAGTCCGAAGAACCCAAGACAGGGGAAGCGAACAGAGCCCGGAGAACCCAAGACAGCGGAAGCAACTAGAGCTCAGAGAGACAAACAGACAGAGAGCAGAGACAGACAGACAGGAAAAGCTCAAAGACATAAACAGAGGTCAAACAGACAGACAGACAGAAAAAGCTCAGAGAGAGAGACGGATAGAAAGAGTTCAGAGATCCGAAAACAGCGGAGGCCACCAGAGGTCAATGGGAAAGACAGACAAAGGTCAAAGAGAAAGACAGAGTTTAGAGAACCCAAGAAAGCAGAGGCGACCACAGACCGGAGAACCCAAGACAGCGGAAGCGACCACAGCCCGGAGAACCCAAGACAGCGGAGGCGACCACAGCCTGGAGAACCCAAGACAGCGGAAGCGACCACAGCCCGGAGAACCCAAGACAGCGGAGGAGACCACAGCCCGGAGAAACCAAGACAGTGGAAGCGACCACAGAAGGGAGAACCCAAGACAGCGGAGGCGACCACAGCCCAGAGACCCCAAGACAGCGAAAGCGACCACAGCACGGAGAACCCAAGACAGCGGAGGAGACCGCTGCCCGGAGAACGCAAGACAGCGGAGGCGACCGCTGCCCGGAGAACCCAAGACAGCGGAGGCGACCGCTGCACGGAGAACCCAAGACAGCGGAGGCGACCACAGCCCGGAGAACCCAAGACAGCGGAGGCGACCGCAGCCCGGAGAACCCAAGACAGCGGAGGCGACCACAACACGGAGAACCCAAGACAGCGGAACTGACCAAAGCCCGGAGAACCCAAGACAGCGGAGGAAACCACAGTCCGAAGAACCCAAGACAGCGGAGGCGACAACAGCCCGGAGAACCCAAGACAGTGGAGGAGACCGCTGCCCGGAGAACCCAAGACAGCGGAGGCGACCGCTGCCCGGAGAACCCAAGACAGCGGAGGCGACCGCTGCCCGGAGAACCCAAGACAGCGGAGGCGACCGCTGCCCGGAGAACCCAAGACAGCGGAGGCGACCGCTGCCCGGAGAACCCAAGACAGCGGAGGCGACCACAGCCCGGAGAACCCAAGACAGCGGAGGCGACCACAGCCCGGAGAACCCAAGACAGCGGAGGCGACCACAACATGGAGAACCCAAGACAGCGGAGGCGACCACAGCCCGGAGAACCCAAGACAGCAGAGGCGACCACAGCACGGAGAACCCAAGACAGCGGAGGCGACCACAGCACGGAGAACCCAAGACAGCGGAGGCGACCGCTGCCCGGAGAACCCAAGACAGCGGAAGCGACCACAGCCCGGAAAACCCAAGACAGCGGAGGCGACCACAGCCCGGCAAAACCAAGACAGCGGAGGCGACCACAGCCCGGAGAACGCAAGACAGCGGAAGCGACCACAGCACGGAGAACCCAAGACAGCGGAGGCGACCACAGCCCGGAGAACCCAAGACAGCGGAGGCGACCACAGCCCAGAGAACCCAAGACAGCGAAAGCGACCACTGCACGGAGAACCCAAGACAGCGGAGGCGACAACAGCCCGGAGAACCCAAGACAGCGGAGGAGACCGCTGCCCGGAGAACGCAAGACAGCGGAGGCGACCGCTGCCCGGAGAACCCAAGACAGCGGAGGCGACCGCTGCACGGAGAACCCAAGACAGCGGAGGCGACCACAGCCCGGAGAACCCAAGACAGCGGAGGCGACCACAGCCCGGAGAACCCAAGACAGCGGAGGCGACCACAACACGGAGAATCCAAGACAGCGGAGGCGACCACAGCCCGGAGAATCCAAGACAGCGGAGGCGACCACAGCCCGGAGAACCCAAGGCAGCAGAGGAAACCACAGTGCGAAGAACCCAAGACAGGGGAAGCGACCAGAGCCCGGAGAACCCAAGACAGCGGAAGCAACCAGAGCTCAGAGAGACAAACAGACAGAGAGCAGAGACAGACAGAAAGGAAAAGCTCAAAGACATAAACAAACAGAGGTCAAACAGACAGACAGACAGAAAAAGCTAAGAGAGAGAGACAGATAGAAAGGGTTCAGAGATCCGAAAACAGCGGAGGCCACCAGAGGTCAAGGGGAAAGACAGACAAAGGTCAGAGACAAAGACAGAGTTTAGAGAACCCAAGACAGCGGAGGCGACCACAGGCCGGAGAACCCAAGGCAGCAGAGGAAACCACAGTGCGAAGAACCCAAGACAGGGGAAGCGACCAGAGCCCGGAGAACCCAAGACAGCGGAAGCAACCAGAGCTCAGAGAGACAAACAGACAGAGAGCAGAGACAGACAGAAAGGAAAAGCTCAAAGACATAAACAAACAGAGGTCAAACAGACAGACAGACAGAAAAAGCTAAGAGAGAGAGACAGATAGAAAGAGTTCAGAGATCCGAAAACAGCGGAGGCCACCAGAGGTCAAGGGGAAAGACAGACAAAGGTCAGAGACAAAGGCAGAGTTTAGAGAACCCAAGACAGCGGAGGCGACCACAGCCCGGAGAACCCAAGACAGCGGAGGCGACCACAGCCTGGAAAAACCAAGACGGCGGAAGCGACCACAGCCCGGAGAACCCAAGACAGCGGAGGCGACCACAACATGGAGAACCCAAGACAGCGGAGGCGACCACAGCCCGGAGAATCCAAGACAGCGGAGGCGACCACAGCACGGAGAACCCAAGACAGCGGAGGCGACCACAGCACGGAGAACCCAAGACAGCGGAGGCGACCGCTGCCCGGAGAACCCAAGACAGCGGAAACGACCACAGCCCGGAAAACCCAAGACAGCGGAGGCGACCACAGCCCGGCAAGACCAAGACAGCGGAGGCGACCACAGCCCGGAGAACCCAAGACAGCGGAAGCGACCACAGCACGGAGAACCCAAGACAGCGGAGGCGACCACAGCCTGGAAAAGCCAAGACGGCGGAAGCGACCACGGCACAGAGAACCCAAGACAGCGGAAGCGACCAAAGCCCGTAGAACCGGAGACAGCGGAGGCGACCACAGCCCGGAGAACCCAAGAAATCGGAAGCGACCACAGCACGGAGAACCCAAGACAGCGGAGGCGACCACAGCCCGGAGAACCCAAGACAGCGGAGGCGACCACAGCCCGGAGAACCCAAGACAGCGGAGGAAACCACAGCCCGGAGAACCCAAGACAGCGGAGGCGACCCCAGTCCGGAGAATCCAAGACAGCGAAAGCGACCACAGCCCGGAGAACCCAAGACAGCGGAGGCGACCACAGCATGGAGAACCCAAGACAGCGGAGGCCACCACAGCCCGGAGAACCCAAGACAGCGGAGGCCACCAGAGCTCAGAGAACCCAAGACAGCGGAAGCGACCAGAGCTCAGAGAGGCAAACAGACAGAGAGCAGACACAGAAAGATAGACAAAGCTCAAAGAGATAGACAAACAAAGATCAAAAAGACAGACAGAAAGACAAAGCTCAGACAGAGAGACACATAGAAAGAGTTCAGAGAACCGAAAACAGTGGAGGCCACCAGAGGTAGAGTGGACAGACAGACAAAGGTCAGAGAGAAAGACAGAGTTTAGAGAACCCAAGACAGCGGTGGCGACCACAGCCCGGAGAACCCAAGACAGCGGAGGCGACCACAGTCCGGAGAACCCAAGACAGCGGAGGCGACCACAGCCCGGAGAACCCAAGACAGCGGAAGCGACCAAAGCCCGGAGAACCCAAGACAGCGGAGGCAACCACAGCCGGAGGACCCAAGACAGCGGAAGCGACCACAGCCCGGAGAACCCAAGACAGCGGAGGCGACCACAGCCCGGAGAACCCAAGACAGCGGAGGCGACCACAGCCTGGAAAAACCAAGACGGCGGAAGCGACCACAGCACAGAGAACCCAAGAGAGCGGAAGCGACCAAAGCCCGTAGAACCCGAGACAGCGGAGGCGACCACAGCCCGGAGAACCCGAGAAATCGGAAGCGACCACAGCACGGAGAACCCAAGACAGCGGAGGCGACCACAGCCCGGAGAACCCAAGACAGCGGAGGCGACCACAGCCCGGAGAACCCAAGTCAGCGGAGGAAACCACAGCCCGGAGAACCCAAGACAGCGGAGGCGACCCCAGTCCGGAGAATCCAAGACAGCGAAAGCGACCACAGCCCGGAGAACCCAAGACAGCGGAGGCGACCACAGCATGGAGAACCCAAGACAGCGGAGGCCACCACAGCCCGGAGAACCCAAGACAGCGGAGGCCACCAGAGCTCAGAGAACCCAAGACAGCGGAAGCGACCAGAGCTCAGAGAGGCAAACAGACAGAGAGCAGACACAGACAGATAGACAAAGCTCAAAGAGATAGACAAACAAAGATCAAAAAGACAGACAGACAGACAAAGCTCAGACAGAGAGACACATAGAAAGAGTTCAGAGAACCGAAAACAGTGGAGGCCACCAGAGGTAGAGGGGACAGACAGACAAAGGTCAGAGAGAAAGACAGAGTTTAGAGAACCCAAGACAGCGGTGGCGACCACAGCCCGGAGAACCCAAGACAGCGGAGGCGACCACAGTCCGGAGAACCCAAGACAGCGGAGGCGACCACAGCCCGGAGAACCCAAGACAGCGGAAGCGACCAAAGCCCGGAGAACCCAAGACAGCGGAGGCAACCACAGCCGGAGGACCCAAGACAGCGGAAGCGACCACAGCCCGGAGAACCAAGACAGCGGAGGCGACCACAGCCCGGAGAACCCAAGACAGCGGAAGCGACCACAGCACGGAGAAACCAAGACAGCGGAGGCGACCACAGCCCGGAGAACCCAAGACAGCGGAGGCGACCACAGCACGGAGAACCCAAGACAGCGGAGGCGACCACAGCCCGGAGAACCCAAGACAGCGGAGACGACCACAGACCGGAGAACCCAAGACAGCGGAGGCGACCCCAGTCCGGAGAACCCAAGACAGCGGAGGCGTCCACAGCCCGGAGAACCCAAGACAGCGGAAGCGACCACAGCACGGAGAACCCAAGACAGCGGAAGCGACCAAAGCCCGGAGAACCCGAGACAGCGGAGGCGACCACAGCCCGGAGAACCCGAGACAGCGGAAGTGACCACAGCACGGAGAACCCGAGACAGTGGAGGCGACCACAGCCCGGAGAACCCGAGACAGCGGAGGCGACCACAGCAGGGACAACCCAAGACAGCGGAGGCGATCCCAATCCGGAGAATCCAAGACAGCGGAGGCGACCACAGCCCGGAGAACCCAAGACAGCGGAAGCGACCACAGCCCGGAGAACCCAAGACAGCGGAGGCGACCACAGCCCGGAGAACCCAAGACAGCGGAAGCGACCACAGCCCGGAGAACCCAAGACAGCGGAGGCGACCACAGCCCGGAGAACCCAAGACAGCGGAGGCGACCACAGCCCGGAGAACCCAAGACAGCGGAACAGACCACAGCCCGGAGAACCCAAGACAGCGGAGGCAACCACAGCCGGAGAACCCAAGACAGCGGAAGCGACCACAGCCCGGAGAACCCAAGACAGCGGAGGCAACCACAGCCCGGAGAACCCAAGACAGCGGAAGCGACCGCTGCTCGTAGAATCCAAGACAGCGGAAGCGACCACAGCCCGGAGAGCCCAAGACAGCGGAGGCGACCACAGCCCGGAGAACCTAAGACAGCAGAGGCGACCACAGACCGGAGAACCCAAGACAGCGGAGGCGACCCCAGTCCGGAGAACCCAAGACAGCGGAGGCGACCACAGCCCGGAGAACCCAAGACAGCGGAGGCGACCCCAGTCCGGAGAACCCAAGACAGCGGAGGCGTCCACAGCCCGGAGAACCCAAGACAGCGGAAGCGACCACAGCACGGAGAACCCAAGACAGCGGAAGTGACCAAAGCCCGGAGAACCCGAGACAGCGGAGGCGACCACAGCCCGGAGAACCCGAGACAGCGGAAGCGACCACAGCACGGAGAACCCGAGACAGTGGAGGCGACCACAGCCCGGAGAACCCGAGACAGCGGAGGCGACCACAGCAGGGACAACCCAAGACAGCGGAGGCGATCCCAATCCGGAGAATCCAAGACAGCGGAGGCGACCACAGCCCGGAGAACCCGAGACAGTGGAGGCGACCACAGCCCGGAGAACCCGAGACAGCGGAGGCGACCACAGCAGGGACAACCCAAGACAGCGGAGGCGATCCCAATCCGGAGAATCCAAGACAGCGGAGGCGACCACAGCCCGGAGAACCCAAGACAGCGGAAGCGACCACAGCCGGGAGAACCCAAGACAGCGGAGGCGACCACAGCCCGGAGAACCCAAGACAGCGGAAGCGACCACAGCCCGGAGAACCCAAGACAGCGGAGGCGACCACAGCCCGGAGAACCCAAGACAGCGGAGGCGACCACAGCCCGGAGAACCCAAGACAGCGGAAGCGACCACAGCCCGGAGAACCCAAGACAGCGGAGGCGACCACAGCCGGAGAACCCAAGACAGCGGAAGTGACCACAGCCCGGAGAACCCAAGACAGCGGAGGCGACCACAGCCCGGAGAACCCAAGACAGCGGAAGCGACCACAGCACGGAGAACCCAAGACAGCGGAGGCGACCACAGCACGGAGAACCCAAGACAGCGGAGGCGACCACAGCCTGGAGAACCCAAGACAGCGGAGGCAACCACAGCCCGGAGAACCCAAGACAGCGGAAGCGACCACAGCCCGGAGAACCCAAGACAGCGGAGGCGACCACAGCCCGGAGAACCCAAGACAGCGGAGGCGACCACAGCCCGGAGAACCCAAGACAGCGGAAGCGACCACAGCCCGGAGAACCCAAGACAGCGGAGGCAACCACAGCCGGAGAACCCAAGACAGCGGAAGCGACCACAGCCCGGAGAACCCAAGACAGCGGAGGCGACCACAGCCCGGAGAACCCAAGACAGCGGAAGCGACCACAGCACGGAGAACCCAAGACAGCGGAGGCGACCACAGCACGGAGAACCCAAGACAGCGGAGGCGACCACAGCACGGAGAACCCAAGACAGCGGAGGCGACCACAGCCCGGAGAACCCAAGACAGCGGAGGCGACCACAGCCCGGAGAACCCAAGACAGTGGAGGCGACCCCATTCCGGAGAACCCAAGACAGCGGAGGCGACCACAGCCCGGAGAACCCAAGACAGCGGAAGCGACCACAGCACGGAGAACCCAAGACAGCGTAAGCGACCAAAGCCCGGAGAACCCGAGACAGCGGAGGCGACCACAGCCCGGAGAACCCGAGAGAGCGGAAGTGACCACAGCACGGAGAACCCGAGACAGTGGAGGCGACCACAGCCCGGAGAACCCGAGACAGCGGAGGCGACCACAGCAGGGAGAACCCAAGACAGCGGAGGCGACCACAGCCTGGAGAACCCAAGACAGCGGAGGAAACCACAGCCCGGAGAACCCAAGACAGCGGAGGAGACCCCAATCCGGAGAATCCAAGACAGCGGAGGCGCCCGCAGCCCGGAGAACCCAAGACAGCGGAAGCGACCACAACACGGAGAACCCAAGACAGCGGAGGCGACCGCTGCTCGTAGAATCCAAGACAGCGGAAGCGACCACAGCCCGGAGAACCCAAGACAGCGGAGGCGACCACAGCAGGGAGAACCCAAGACAGCGGAGGCGACCACAGCCCGGAGAACCCAAGACAGCGGAGGCGACCCCAATCCGGAGAATCCAAGACAGCGGAGGCGACCACAGCCCGGAGAACCCAAGACAGCGGAAGCGACCACAGCCCGGAGAACCCAAGACAGCGGAGGCGACCACAGCCCGGAGAACCCAAGACAGCGGAAGCGACCACAGCCCGGAGAACCCAAGACAGCGGAGGCGACCACAGCCCGGAGAACCCAAGACAGCGGAGGCGACCACAGCCCGGAGAACCCAAGACAGCGGAAGCGACCACAGCCCGGAGAACCCAAGACAGCGGAGGCAACCACAGCCGGAGAACCCAAGACAGCGGAAGCGACCACAGCCCGGAGAACCCAAGACAGCGGAGGCGACCACAGCCCGGACAACCCAAGACAGCAGAAGCGACCACAGCACGGAGAACCCAAGACAGCGGAGGCGACCACAGCACGGAGAACCCAAGACAGCGGAGGCGACCACAGCACGGAGAACCCAAGACAGCGGAGGCGACCACAGCCCGGAGAACCCAAGACAGCGGAGGCGACCACAGCCCGGAGAACCCAAGACAGCGGAGGCGACCCCAGTCCGGAGAACCCAAGACAGCGGAGGCGACCACAGCCCGGAGAACCCAAGACAGCGGAAGCGACCACAGCACGGAGAACCCAAGACAGCGTAAGCGACCAAAGCCCGGAGAACCCGAGACAGCGGAGGCGACCACAGCCCGGAGAACCCGAGATAGCGGAAGCGACCACAGCACGGAGAACCCGAGACAGAGGAGGCGACCACAGCCCGGAGAACCCGAGACAGCGGAGGCGACCACAGCAGGGAGAACCCAAGACAGCGGAGGCGACCACAGCCCGGAGAACCCAAGACAGCGGAGGAAACCACAGCCCGGAGAACCCAAGACAGCGGAGGCGACCCCAATCCGGAGAATCCAAGACAGCGGAGGCGACCACAGCCCGGAGAACCCAAGACAGCGGAAGCGACCACAGCACGGAGAACCCAAGACAGCGGAGGCGACCGCTGCTCGTAGAATCCAAGACAGCGGAAGCGACCACAGCCCGGAGAACCCAAGACAGCGGAGGCGACCACAGCCCGGAGAACTCAAGACAGCGGAGGCGACCACAACACGGAGAACCCAAGACAGCGGAGGCGACCACAACACGGAGAACCCAAGACAGCGGAGGCGACCACAACACGGAGAACCCAAGACAGCGGAGGCGACCACAGCCCGGAGAACCCAAGACAGCGGAGGCGACCACAGCCCGGAGAACCCAAGACAGGGGAAGCGACCAGAGCCCGGAGAACCCAAGACAGCGGAAGCAACCAGAGCTCAGAGAGACAAACAGACAGAGAGCAGAGACAGACAGAAAGGAAAAGCTCAAAGACATAAACAAACAGACGTCAAAGAGAGAGACAGACAGAAAAAGCTCAGAGAGAGAGACAGATAGAAAGGGGTTCAGAGATCCGAAAACAGCGGAGGCCACCAGAGGTCAAGGGGAAAGACAGACAAAGGTCAGAGAGAAAGACAGAGTTTAGAGAACCCAAGACAGGGGAGGCGACCACAGCCCGGAGAACCCAAGACAGCGGAAGCGACCACAGCCCGGAGAACCCAAGACAGCGGAAGCGACCAGAGCTCAGAGAACCCAAGACAGCGGAGGCGACCACAGCCCGGAGAACCCAAGACAGCGGAGGCGACCAGAGCTCAGAGAGACAAACGGACAGAGAGCAGAGACAGACAGACAGACAGACAAAGGTCAGAGAGAAAGACAGAGTTCAGAGAACCCAAGACAGCGGAGGCAACAACAGCCCAGCAACAGGAGAGGGCTGGGCTCTCAGACCGGGGCAACAAGACAGCACTGTACTTTCATACCGGGCCAACAAGGCAGCATTGTGCTCTCAAACCGGGGCAATAGCAGAGCACTGTGCTCTCAGACCAGGGCAACAAGACAGCGCTGTGCTCTCAGACCGGGGCAACAAGACAGCACTGTGTTCTCAGACCAGGGCAACAGGAGAGGGCTGGGCTCTCAGACCGGGGCAACAAGACAGCGCTGGGCTCTCAGACCGGGGCAACAGGAGAGCACTGTGCGCTCAGACCGCGGCAACAGGAGAGCGCTGGGCTCTCAGACCGGGGCAACAAGACAGCGCTGTGCTCTCAGACTGGGGCAACAAGACAGCACTCTGTTCTCAGACCGGGGCAACAGGACAGCGCTGTGCTCTCAGACCGGGGCAACAGGAGGGCGCTGGGCTCTCAGACCGGGGCAACAAGACAGCGCTGTGCTCTCAGACCGGGGCAACAAGACAGCGCTGTGCTCTCAGACCGGGGCAACAAGACAGCGCTGTGCTCTCAGACCGGGGCAACAGGAGAGCACTGGGCTGTCAGACCGGGGCAACAAGACAGTGCTGTGCTCTCAGACCGGGGCAACAAGACAGCACTCTGTTCTCAGACCGGGGCAACAGGACAGCGCTGTGCTCTCAGACCGGGGCAACAAGACAGCACTCTGTTCTCAGACCGGGGCAACAAGACAGCACTGTGCTCTCATATCGGGGCAACAACACAGCGCTGGGTTCTCAGACCGGGGCAACAGGAGGGAGCCAGCCAGCCAACCAGCCGGCCGGCAGTGCTCAGAGACCGGGGCAACAGGAGCCTGCAGCTAGAGGACAGAGAGCGAGAGAGAGACACAGACCAACAGACACAGAAAGGCAGATAAACAGAGAGAGAGACACAGACCAACAGACACAGAAAGGCAGATAAACAGAGAGACACAAACACAGTGAGACACACACACAGACTGAGACAGAGAGAGAGAGACACAGACCAAGAGAGACAAACAAAGACACAGACAGAGAGAGAGAGACACCGAGAGAGAAAGACAATGAGAGACACAGACTGACAGACAGACAGAGACACATACAAACACCGACAGAGAGAGACAGAGAGGGAGAGAGAGAAAGACAGAGAGAAAGAGAGACACAGACAGAGAGGGAGAGAGACAGACAGAGAGACACAGACAGACAGACAGAGACAGACAGACTGACAGAGAGAGGGACAGACAGAGAGATAGACAGAGAGATACACAGAGAAAGACAGAGAAAGACAGAGACAGACACAACAGACAGAGAAAGAGAGACAGACAGAGAGACAGACACAGAGAGAGAGACAGAGACTCTGGATGAATATTAGAGCTAAAACACTGCAGTAAATGATGAATATTAGAGCTAAAATACTGCAGTAAAATGTGAATATTAGAGCTAAAATACTGCAAAAAAGATGAAAATACTACAGAAAAATGCGAATATTAAAGCTAAAATACTGCAGTAAAAGATGAATATTAGAGCAAAAATACTGCAGTAAAATGTGAATGTTAGAGCTAAAATTTTGCAGTAAAAGATGAATATTAGAGAAAATATTACAGTAAAAGATTAATATTGGCCCGCAACTGGAGGCTGGCTGGGCTCAGAGACGACGACAGATGAGATGAGTGCAAGAAAGATCCCCACACGACCCCATTTTAGTTCCTGTCATTGAGTTGCAGCGCTGGACTACCTACCTTGAAGGTACTGAGGAGCCGGCAACAAGCATGGAGAGCAAAGCTTAAACAAAACAAAAACAAGAGGCCCGTGGCACTTGACGGTCACCTGAATTTTTGATGTAGTCAGTTTTGTTGTTTATGGAAAAAAAAATACGAATCCACGTTTTGAATGGTAGACCACATAACTAAATCAATTTATATTCAACAAAGTGCGTGATTTTAGGATTTATGCTGCTACAGTCATGTAAGAAGCAAACACCTAATGCTGGTGGGTCAGATTTTTTTCAGCTCCATCATAGATTAAGCCAATGTTTTTAATTCAGAGATGTGTGTGTGGAGTGGGTGTGGGTTTTGTCACCACTTTAGCGGCTTCATTACTTGAGGTTGAATGCAAACTTCACAAACTTATCAAGATCTTAATTTCTAGGGCATCAAGGTTACGATTACTATAGATAAGGGAAATAAACTTTGCCAAATGTGAAACCCTGGGGCCTGGACCCTTCCATCCACAAAGTGTATTGGATTCTACCATATCTGGATAGGGTTCTGGGCAGCCTGGGATCTTTAAAATTTGTAATTAATTTAGGTCCTTCACTTTGCCTCAGGTGACCTAATAAAAACTGAAAGTGGTAATGAAAAAGGTTCTGCAATGTTGTGGGGAAAAAAGAATGTTTACTTTTGTTTAAAATGAATATCAGTAAATCTAGTCAATGATTAATATAAACATGTTAATTTTCTTACATCCTGACGTTGGTCTTCCTCGTTTGTTATCCTCCGACCACCAAGAAGGGCAGCTGTCCTCCTATTCTGATTTGTGGTCCTACATAAAGTTAGACAAAAGTGAGCTCATGCAATACTAGTTCACTACAGTTCACATTGACAAATTCACACTATACATACCTCTTTATCAAGGCACTGCATAACACTTTGAAGGGTCAACCTCCTGCTTGATGAAATGGCTGCTTTATACAACTGCAAGAGAAAAAAACCCAAAATGAGCTGCATGTTTTGAAAAAAGTATGTGAATCAATTTTGCTTTCTTTTTTTGACCATTTCAGCTGTGTTAATGCAAATGGAATGAAATTTCCTTGGGGTCTGGATTCTTTTCAGATCTTTCAATTTTCAACTTCAGCTCTTAGCTCATCTTCAGCTCATATACTGTATACATACAATTGTACCTCTTGGCTCCATCGTGGCCATTTTTGGCCAATTGAAACCCATGTAAACTACATTTTTTCATTCCTTGGTTATTCACAGTACTAAAGCATACAAGTTGGGTAAAATTGCTTTCATTCCTAACTCAACATTTCAAAATTGTAGTTTTTAATGTTTTCTACCAGATTATGTCATTTGTCTATTTTTGGCCAAAGGAGCAATTTCATGTAATATTCTTAGTTTCCAATAGGGGCGTATGATGACTTACTGCCCTCCAATGGAGTAAATGAATGACACAATTCTGACACAGGTGTGATCTTAAGGATGTCAGATAATGAAAAGTGTGTCTGTACATGAAATTGCAGCACAAAAAAATGTAGAGAGAAATAAATTATTGCATCTTAGATCCAGCTTGCAGTGAATTTCTGCTGATGCAGGCTGTTGAGCTTTGAGTGTCCCAGGCAAACTTGACTTTGATGCACATGTTGAAAGCAACTGTAGCTTTGTTGTTTTCATAAAAAGTGCCACACACAACTACAGAATAGACCTCAGACACCCAAATATCTAGTCTCCAAAAAAAAAATAACAGGACATCTTGCAAAGATGCAGCTGCAGGGCAAACAAAAACAATCTACAACACCGTTTAGAAATCTGTCCTGGACTTTATGCAGGTGCAGTCAGTACTAATGCTATCAGCAGCCCAACAGCTCCCAGATCATTTTTACTCTGGCAAGATGGCGAGAAGGTCATATTCACTGCTTCAAGCACTTGAGTTTGTGATGCGATCAGAGAGCGAAGATGGGGAGAAATCCACTGCACTTGAAGAGACGACATCTACCAAAGATGAGGACACATCCTCTCGTGAAGATGAGGACACATCCTCCTCAGAGGATGACAGCACCACTCTACTGATGATGAGGAGTACCAGCCAGTACCTGATTCTTCCTCCTCAGCGGGTGAGGACAATACAGACACAGCGGTTAAACAAAAAAACACAGCTACAGGTAATGGCAGATACAGAGGAGCTGGCGGCTGAATGGATATCTCATAATGGGAAAATTCTTTGGTTTCCCACTAATAAAGAGACCCTGCATTTCAATCCAGTACCACCCCTCTATAAAAATAAATGTTGTTGTTTTTCAAAGTAAACAAGTATTGTGCATTTTTTTCTCAAATCAAATTTAAAGATTTAAAATTCTGAAGCTGAAAGAAATTTTGGGATTTCGTGGTCAAGACTGATTCTAATTTTAAAAACTTGACTGTTGAAAGTAGAAAATATGCGGTATTTTTTTTTACTGCATTTTCTAAAAACACTAGGTGGTAGTTTTTCTTCTTTTTTTTGTCAGTGCACAAAAAAGTTAATGATGCAGAAAAATCATTGATACTGCTAATTATTGACAAACATTTAGCAAAATTAATCAGGCAGCATGTATTATTTTTATTTAAAAAAGTGATTTGTGCTTTTCTCCCTTTATAAATCATTATGTTATCTAACAGGCATTTAAAGGGTCAAAATTCTGGTTTTTTGGTTTTCATGGCCAGAACTGATGCAAATTTTAAAAATCAAGTTGGTAAAAGTGGAAAAATATTTTTATATATATTAATTTTAAAGCATTTTGAGACTGCAAACAGGGGGTGGCCATTTTTGGCCACGAACACGCTGAGAGGGAGTTTTTTGTTTTTTGACATTTATATAGCTGCAATTATGCTTAAAAACTAAATCAGGAAGCATGTATTAGTTGGTTAAAAAATGTGATTTTATGCGTTTCTCCCCTTTTAGATCATTAGCATTATGTGATCTAAAAGGCATTTAAAGGGTTAAAATTCTGAATTTGAATGAAATTTTGGTTTTTATGATCACAACTGATGCAAATTTGAAAAATTAAGCTGATGAAAGTGGAATTTTTAAAAAATATATATAAATTTTAAAGCATTTTGGAATACAAATGGAGTGGCCATTTTTGGCCACGAACACGCTGAGAGGAAGGGTTAGGGTTAGGTTAACCCTCTCTATGCTCAAAAATAATAATGCATCATAATCAGTGTTGCTGTTAATGAATTACATATCTCAGACTGTGCTATTAATAAAACAAGAAAAACCGATAGCACTGGGAATATAGATAATGGTCATTTCTGAGGTTGTTTTTCAACAAGTGCTTTGTGCAAACAAACTGGCATTTGAAGGGTTAAAAATATTAAAATAAATGAATATTTTATATGTATGCATAAGAATTGATGTTAGTTAAAAACTTTATGCAGTAAAAAGTAGCAAAAAAGATAAAAAATCTAAAAAAATTACAGACTCAGTATGTTGGGAGCCAAAAATGGCCACAAACAAACTGAATGGATGTTGTTTTTGAACATAGCCAGAGGGTTAAGAAGACCTTGTGAGCCATTGATTTATACAAATGTACTGATATTTTCATGTGAAAAACAATAAAAATATTTTGGAATTTAAAAAAAAAGAACTTACATCAATATTATTTTCTGACCTTTTATGGAATAATCAATTTAATAACCACCAGATTAACTGTAGACTGTAGAATAATTAGTAAAAGTAGAGAAAGATAAACTAGACAAGCCACACAGTTCAGACAGTGCTGCACCCTGACAGAGATCTTCATCCCCAGAGCAGCTGCGGTAGAGGAGCTCTGTTGTGATAGAGCGAGCAAGAGGATGAATACAGAGAGAGAGAGCGATGGTAGATAAACAGCGTGAATGCAAGAAATTCACAGTATTTCAGCTCGTTTCATGACTATACGTCGTACAAACACAAATGCCTCCCCATCAAACACTCGGACCATCGACAAATACGTTGACTATATGCAGTAAATATAAGCGTCCAAGTCTTTAGACTTCATTAACGTGTTATTTCACAAGTTAAAACTTACCGTGCAGATGGACAAATAGACAAATAGCGGCCCTTTTGATCCGGGGAGGGGAGGGGAGGGGAGGGGAGGGGGGCTCAGTTTCGCGGGCATACCGGCACAACTTTAACTGTGTGCAAACTAGCTAGCTAACAAAAGGGTAACGTTAGCCAGAAGTTGCTTGCAGGCAAATGTTTGAATTCCAAAGTTTTTTTTATTGGCTTCCTGTCACGTCGGAAGCATTTCTAAACCTAAATGAACGCCCCTCAACTAAAATGTCCGCCATTGACAACAGTGGTGTAGTTTACTAATGCGCCATTTCAAACTATGATTAACGCGATAGATTAGCAATAGAGAAAAACACGGAAATGTAGTCAAATTCGCAAAGCTCTGTCAATGTGCTGATTTTATTCCATTTTATCACAGAAGAAACTGCCCATTGTTATTAAATTTTATCAACAAAAACTCAAAAGCACTTTCAGAGATAACTTACCTCCTCGCGGTGTCTCTTCTCCCAGCAGAATGACGTATCCCTCCGCCCTGGTCAGTTGCACTCTGCTGCGTCACTGCGTCAGATTGCAGCTAGCTGGAAAAGGGTGTCCCTCCGCAGCTGGAAGTAGTCCGCCGCTGTTTTCTATATTGTTTTGTCAATAATTAAGTTGGGGTTGAAATACTGTGGTTTGTCCCGTTAGACAACAGGTGAGGGCGACAGTTCTTGTATATCATAGAGTTAGGGTTTTATTTTTGATTAATCCCAAGATTGTGGTATTTCCTTCAGCAGGGGAGGCGGAGGGGGGTGGGGGGAGGCGGAGGGGGCCGAAGCACCTGCCCCTTTGCTCCTTGATGCCCAAAGTGCCCTGTTGTCAAAGTTGTTTTTTTAATTCTATTTAATTTTGTTTTTATTTGTAAGTGTGTGTGTGTGTGTGGTGTGTGGTGTGTGTGTGTGTGTGTGTGTGTGTGTGTAAAAGTCTCTGAGGCCCAAAATAATAATAAAACAAAACTAAAATAATTCAGATCTACCGTCGGTCGGTCACGTGATCTACGTAGATCGTCCCCCACTGCTCTGAGGGGTCCAGATGTTCCCTGTAGCTCTGCGCTAGCGCCGCTAGTCTAGAAACCGGAGACCCGAGGGAGGACATCAACAACTGATGGTCCTGATGGAGAGGAGGTTCTGCCAGCGGGATTCGTTTATGTACGGTGTATTTTTGCAAGATGACTGATGAAGTGAGCATCCTGTGTGTGTGTGTCTGACTCTGCACACACACCTGTCCATCAGTTCTAGCCGCTAGTTAACCACACAGCTGCTAAGAGGATAAAGTCTGCCAGGCTTCTTTTTGTTTCTGTATGTTTCTGTTGTCATGGGCAAAGTGCATCAGAGAGATGTATTATTTTACTGTCAGTGAGTTGCAAGTTGTTTCCTGTTTCTAGAGGCAATGAGACAGAGGTTATGTTATTTCACTGAAACTACGTACATGCATTTTCACATAATTTTGGACTATTGCAGTACAAATACGATAACAATAATAATTAGAAGAATTTGAATTGTGATTTTCTCAACTTCTCATTTAAAGATATCAGTACTTGTTGATAACATTTGTATATATAGACAAATTAAATATAATATGCATAATATAAAATATAAAACTTTTAGAACGTTGCTGTCCTGCGCCAAAGTGGATAGTCAAACTGAATAAAAGTACAAATACATTTAAATACATGATTCCTATATCATTTAATTATTTTTTAAACTTATTATTAGCACTACGAATAATAAAGGGCAGATTATGAAATCAGCACCATGGAGCAAATCCGTGGCTCTACAGTACATGTCTGGAAAAGGTATGAAATTAAAAGCAAGGACTCCAGGAAGAGTAGCCACAGTTAAACAGTTCCAGTGTCTAATGATGACGTAAATTCAGCTTCAAAATAATAATTTTTCTCACATACACTACATCACAGGTCAGAGTTTTGAACCAATGACCTTCTGATCAGCAGTCCTGAGACTTAGCCCACTGCTGCACCTTGTATTATGAGGTATGTTTCTGTATGATGTTTCAAATTCTTGCTCCATGGTGCCCCCTTTTAACTTTGAGCACCTGCCCCTCCAAAGGTCTCTGCATGGCCCTGCTCCCCTCCTCCCCCCAGCACCCCGTTTCTTTTTTCAAGGTATAACTTACAGAAATAAGTTAAATCAACACTGACGGTCCTGATAAAGTGATGTGGGACTGCTATTATTTTGAACACCACTGTAGATCTTCTTCCTCTCCAGCTCCGTCATCTTCTTGGCTTCTATCTGCAGATCTCCACATTTATCCTCCAGCAGCCTCCAGAGATAACTTCACCAAACGCCGCCCCAGAGGCCGGTCGGGTCTTAGATCCGTCTGGAGGATGGACAACGTTTCAGTTTTAGGAACGTTAGATTCCTAAAGCCCTAACCCTAATTCTAGAAGTTAAATGTGCTTAACAAGAAGATCACATCAACTTATTGCATACATTTTGAATCTTTTTGGGCAAATGTTTGGGTAATTTTATACAATTTAGTCAATTAGAAAAAGTTTTTGGATCATTTTGCACAAAGATTCCGCTTTTTTGAGCAAATCAAGTCATTTGGATTCATTTTGAACAGTTTCCAGTTATTTTAGTTGAACTTTTGCCAAATCTTGAGTAAAATTGGTGAAATTGTCTTAATGTTGAGTCCAAACAAGCAAATAGAAGAATAGAGATACCTCAATTTGAATTCACTTCAATTTGAATTCACTTTTTAATCCACTTATGCACAAATTCTTAATCTTTTTGGACAAATTATGGGTAATTTCAGATAATTTCAAGTCAGTTTGTCAAAGTTTTATCTCATTAGGAGAAATTTGTGAGTAATTTTGCACCAAGTTTCATCTTTTTTGTCATTTTCAGACAGTTTACAGCTAAAGGAAATGTTAAAATGCTTCAGAACATTCACAACAAAATCAACTAAAATCCAGCAAATTTCGCAGATTTTTTTATGAATGCTCTTAAAGAAAGCATTACAAGTTTTATTGAAATATATATATATATATATATATATATATATATATATATATTATATATATATATATATATATATATATATACATACATATAAATAAAAATCACTGGATATTTTTTAGGATTTTTTTTGGAAGATTTTTACTCATTTTTAAATATATTTACAAGATTTATCTTGCCAAATTTAGGAAATTTTTTATGAATAAAACTTTTAAAAGAAACCTTTTAAGGAATTATTGGAATTTTCTTCCTGAAGGTTTTGCAAAATATTCAGAAATAATGGGGATTTTTTTGCTGATTTTTTTCAGACAAGGTAACAATATTTTTTGGTGCCTGTAAATGAAGACAACAGGAAGGTTAAGTTAGCTCGACTTGAATTCAGTTTTCTCTCAGCCTTCTTTATAAATTCCAGTGTAAATTCCACGTGATGTGAAGTTGATGCTACAGTATGATGTTGACCCAGTTTGGTTGACAGAAATAAGCGATAAATTTCCTCTCAGAGTGCATAAATAGAGTGAACTGTTGGTCTGTGGAAACTCTGATCTGTAAATGTGGCGGCTTCCCGTCCTTATTTTCTGCCTCGCTACATAAACGGAGCAGCATCACGTGACTCTGAGCGTTACTACAGTTTACACCTGTTACCTGTAATCTGCCCGTTACCACGGCGTTGCAGTTGTCTGTTCAGGGTGAAGCTTCCAGGAGGGATTTAGGGAGTTCAGTCTGTTCAGAGCTGGATTTCCTCACATCAGTGGGCTGGGAGGGTGAGGAGAGGTGGAGGTTTTCAAATGTCAGGTCCAGAGAGATTAACAGACTCCCTCCAACATCCTCCAGTCTGGCAAAAAACGGAGTCGTTCTTTTCTCTCTGCAGACAAAGTTTTAATGCTGGAGAAGAGAGGAAAGTCTGAGTTAGAGCTCCGAATGTTAAAATACGCTCTGAAAAGCCAATAGAAGTCTGAGTTTATGTTAAAATACGCTCTGAAGAGTCAATAAAAGTCTAAGTTTATGTTAAAATACGCTCTGAAAAGCCAATAAAAGTCCTGAGTTTATGTTAAAATACACTCTGAAAAGTCAATAACAGTCTGAGTTTATGTTAAAATATGCTCTGAAAAGTCAATAAAGTCTGAGTTTATGTTAAAATACAAACAGAAAAGTCATCAAAACTCTGAGTTTATGTTAAAATACAAACAGAAAAGTCATCAAAGTTAGGGCTGGGCGATATGGCCTTAAAAAAAAATCTCCGATTTTTTCACAAAAAAATCCCGATTCACCCAATTTTTTTTTTTGCCCCCTACCTAATCTTCCTCACGCCGGAGTCCAGTCTACTTAATGCAAATTGAGCTGCAGCCCGCAGTGGGCGCACTCTGAACTACAGGAGCCCAGCAGGCAGGCGCTGGTGGCGGATGTTGATGAGAAAATCGATTTTCATAAAAACAAAATCCGTTAGAGAGGAAGGCTCTCCAACCAGGGACCGCTCGCTGTAATGAAACAACACGTGGCTTCTTTTTACTTGCAGCAAGGGTAACCCACGCACAGTGCAACACGATACGTCTCGTGTGAGCTACCAAGAGGTGGTCCCTGCCGTCCTTATTTATACAGTTGGGTTCACAAGTTAATGATATGCGAGTGGGTGTGAATGTGAGGTGTGGTCTGTGTGTGTGGAAAAATACAGTAAAATACAGTGGGGGTGGTAAATGCATTGAAACAATAGGTACAGGTTTCAGTAAGCTTATGTACTAAAAACATCATGTGTAACAGTTCATACCATAGCTATTAAGCATAACTATTAATGATAATATAAAAACCTTCTAACATTCCCTCCTGTTTATCATTAATACATTCCATTAGGGATTATCTGATAATAACATCTTGACAACATTTTCTGTTATTTCTTCATGATCTAAACGAATGCATTTCCATCCTTTTCATCTTCCTCCGAATCTTCCTCAATTTGCACAGCAGTGTATTGAATAAGCAGTAGTTAACATTTTCGTCATCATGGTTCTCACACATGGAATAATGCAAGATGTAATGATACAGAGTAACACAAAAATAGTCAAGATAATCGTACAAACGCGAATGAGAATACTTCTCCAGGATCCTGAGAAAAACCAGCTTGACATGTTAAAATCTGACCACGTATCTTGATGGGACATGATGTTTTGTTTTATTGCATTTAGTTTGTCCCGTATGAGAGTGTAGTTACCCTTGTGGTCTGGAATGTATGTACAACAGTGATCACCTACCATTTCACAAACACCTCCTTGTGCTGCAAGGAGGAGATCTAAGGCCATTCTGTTCTGTAAGGTCATTTGTTTCACAGCTTCTAACTCTGGATCAGTTTCGAGCTGACCCTCCAGCTCC
Source organism: Amphiprion ocellaris (assembly GCF_022539595.1). Taxonomy (NCBI): domain Eukaryota; kingdom Metazoa; phylum Chordata; class Actinopteri; family Pomacentridae; genus Amphiprion; species Amphiprion ocellaris. Next base: position 7,735 of record NW_026559297.1, on the reverse strand, counting down.
AAAACAGTGTCGGTCAGGTTCTTTAAAGAGAACCAGAGCTGGTTCACTTGAGTAGCAAGGTTAGCAGTACCATACAGGAATCAATGTCATAAAAAAGCGGTTGATTTCTGAAATGGCTGGGTTCTGTTCTTCTGTGTCCCGTTCCTTAATTCTATGTGCATGCGAGGTACAACTAGCGAGTTGTGTGTCTGTAATAATTGTAACTGCAGGCTGCAAATAAACTAAGGTACATGTGCCACACCAGTTCCAAGGGAGGTACCAGTACAGCATACCTCCACACTGCCACATCATTCCAGGAGGTGTTTTGTTTGGAATTATCGTCAGAAACCTATCAGAATTATTGTAGGTGGTCTTGTTGGTTCCTGCGAACCACCAGGTCGCATTAAAAACTCCTACAAAAACCACTGGTGGATCTCCGTATGTAGTAACAGCTGTGGAGTCAGATTGTAAATTCACCTTCTCACTGCAAACCATCCCCCCTGGTAGGGAATGGTTAAGCTCTTCTGTACAATTCCTTTGTAGGCAAATGGGAAATGGCTTATGTCCACGAAGTGGGCAATCCCTAAACCTAGGGTCTCATTAGTGTGCTCAGTAAAATTTGATGGATTTAGCCAGTTACCCTGAGTTGCAGTACAGTTCGGAAACCATTTACTCATGTCTGCAGTAAAATTAGTTGTTATTCCCCGTAATGAAAATTCACCGAACAGACACATCATCTCACTTTTACGTATCCCCCAAGGCGTGAAAATCGGTTGGTGTCCTGTATGGTGGGGCATCAGAATGTTGGTGACTCCTCCGCTTCCTGTTGGATGTGTCTCCAGGGTCTGTAAATAGCATGACAGTCACTGATAACAGCACTACTGTCACTAGGCCAAGCAGCACTAGCAACCGAGCCATTACTAAATTGAGCGCGGGTCAGCTGTTTTCTTCAACGGGTTGAGACGATAGAACCCTATTGGTTTCTATCCCCTTTGTATCGGACTTCCCCCGCTACTCCGTCGAATTAGGCTCGTGTAGTGTTACCAATTTGCAGTGGGTCAGGTGGATCCAGGAGGGCCTCTCAGCAATCTTTACTGCCGTTGGTGTCGTCAGCAGCACCTGATATGGTCCCTCCCACCGGGGATCCTTCCACGTTAATTTCTGGAGAACCTTTATCAGCACCCAATCGCCTGGTTTCACCTTCTGGGTCTGTGGAGAATGAGAAACATCATCTGGCAGTTCATGTGTTCATTGCAACTCTTTTTGTCTAAATATTTTGCTGTTGTGACTGCTGTGTTATCCTTGGTAGGACAAATTTCTACCCATTTTGACAGTGCATCTACGACCACTAAACAATATTTTAGTCCTCTTTCATATGTTAGTTCTATATAATCCATGTGTACGGTGTGGAACGGTGAATTGTGCTTGCAGCATATCAGACATTTTCTGCAATATGGTATAGAATATTAATTTATTAATGTAACCATCCCTCCTGTTGAGACATGGGTTTTCCCATGACTCACTATAGCTGCTGCAGCATAAAGAGATTTGGGAAGGACTGGTTTAGTTCTTTCTGCAAGGTTGCTCCTCTATTTATCCACGACTTCTGTTCTGAAATGGATATTGTTCTCTGTGCGTCTATGAGAACATCTTCAGAAAAAGGTTCAAGTGTAGCTGTATTTAGCACGTCTGTTTTCTGTTTCTTGTCGTGCTGCAGCTTTGGCTGCCTTATCAGCAAAGTCATTTCCTGTCGTGATGTTGTGTCATCTGTCTGGTGTGCAGCACATTTACAGATGTTCACTCGTTTAGGCAACTGTACTGCTGTAAGAAGAAGTTTCAAGTGTCTTGCGTGCATGACAGGTTTTCCTGTTGTTGTGACCATGCCTCGCCTATCCCATATTTTAGCAAAATGGTGTACGGATGCAAACACGAATTAGCTATCTGTGAATATATTAATTTCTTGGCCCTCATGTGCAGCTGGGGGCTCTAATCATAACATACAATTCAGCTGTTTGTGCAGAATATGTGTGTGGGAGCATTCCTGCCTCTAGCACATTATCAATTGTTGTTACAGCATATCCCACTGTGCTCCAAAGAATACAACGCACAATTCTTACCAGAGAGAGAGTCATTAAGTCTCAATTCATTCTATGTCCCTGTGTCTGGGCCTATTTTTGGTCCTGTTGACCTCAGTCATGGTGCTTAGTGCCAGGCATGCTGGGTAATTTTCACACCTCTCTGTCAGGCATGCTGGGTAATTTTCTCACCTTCCTGCAGCTGCTGAAAAAACCAGTTCTACCATTTTTGATTCTCTCTCTCTGGGTGTTTTCTAGGCAGTGTCTTTTCTTGTTGATGTTTTAGTTTCATCTAAGTCAATTGTTTTTTTGGGGTTTTTTTAAGTTTTGTTTTTTTCATTTTTGTTGGATAGGTTTCGTTTTTTTTTAGGGGTTTACAGCTAGGGTTAGGGGATTAAGGCTGTCTTTTCTCTTGGACCTGGTTCCATGATCTGAGTTACTTGTCCCTTTCTTCTGTGTTTAAACAGCAGATCAGGGGTTGGGCTTTTCTTTGTTGTGTTTCACGATAGGTGTTAAAAGTTTATTTTTTGCCTTTTGGTCCCTGCTGCTGATATGGCCCGTCGTCGTCGTTATTGGGTGTCATACCACAGTTTTGTCTATACATCTTATCAAGTCTGTGTCTGTAGTCAATTACGTCCTCTCCGTCTTTCTGAGTGCATTGTGTAATATTTGAGAAGTCTGCTCTGCGCCTAAACTCAGTTTTGATTCTCTCATAAACTGCTTGTGTTTGTGTTCCTAAGTCGGGTGCATCATGATTTAGTCTGCGGTTGGCTGCGTCTGCTCCTGTAAAATCTCCTCTAACTCTGGACCACTTGCTTTTTTAAAAAACATCTGGAACATATGCAACACTTCTGCTCCATTGAGATGATAACTGGTCCTCAATCCTTCTAACGCTTCTATTGTTTCATCTGGCCCCTCCTCCACAGGAGGAATTCCAGTTACAGTTGTTAGCTACCTGTACCATGGGGTATTGTCCCTCAGCCATGTTTTCGTCACAGTCAGTGTAGTCACTTCCTTCTGAAAGGTCGTCTAATAGTGGTTCTTTAAATTTGTCTTCGTGTTTTGTCAACTCGTCAGTGGGGTACAGTGAGTCTTTTTTCCGGGTCTGTCTAGTTGTCATAGTTCTCAGTGGCACCTTGTGTTGTCCCTTGACTGGAGGTTTCTTTTTAACAGTTGGGGGTGTTTTTGTTTAATCTCCTCCTAGTTGGGGGTGTTTTTGTTTAATCTCTTCCTCCTCGGCTCTCGCCCTCCTACTTGCCCGTGTCCTGCCTTTTGTTATTTAAAGTGTGTGCCTTCTCTACTAGTAGCTTTCCAGGGTCACCTATTGTTCTTTCAGACAGATCGAGGGTCCAGTAATAATGTGGTGGACTCACATCTTCTACTACTTGTTGGTCAGTCAGCACAGTTGTAGTCATTCCGTCAGCAGTGGGCACCACTGCTATTTTCAACTGAGTCATCAGGTCCCTGCCTAACAGATTTATAGGACAACTTGGGTCTACCAATATCGACATTTTTGTATGTGTTTGAGTCTCCTGGTCCACGGCGTGTAGCGGCTGTGAGAGTCTCTGTGCAAGTATATGTCCACTTGCTGTTTTTACCCAGACTACTTTCCCACATGTCCTATAGCCTGGTGGGGCACTAGTTAATATAATAACTCTGTGTGGCAGGTCCTTTTATCCTTTTCTGTTGCGCTCATGACTGCACTATAAACATCTATAAGTTCTGTGCTGTCTTCTAAGGCGGGAGGTTTCATTTCCCCCTCTGTGGTTTTTTCTAGTCATTTCTGAGTAGAGTTTGGGTTTTTTGGTCTGTCTCTGCCAGTTCTTGTTCTACAGTCTCTTGCAAAATGTCCTAATTTACCGCATTTTCAGCAGCTGTTATCATCTCTATTTCTGATATTATGATTAAAGTTTTGTCTACCTCTGCCTCTGAAACCTCCTCTTCTTCTACCTCTATAGCTTCCTCTTCCTCTATTTCCCCTGTAGAAGTTATCTTCTGTGTTTTCCTCTGAGAAATACACCTCCTCTTTTTTCTTACTCGCCTTCTCTGCTTTTTCTGCATGATTTTTGTCCCTCGTTTGAGATTGTTCCAGCCATTTTTGAGATAATCTGTATTCCTCCTTTCTTTTTCTTTTTGTCGTTTGTTTGATCTCAATCTGCAATTTTGTCTGGAGCTGCAGAATTTCTACGGTTACTAATTTGCCCGAAAAATTATGTTTAATCATCCATCTCTCCACGCATATTATTCATACGCCTTCCTTATATGCTTCCATGAATTATCTTATATCACCCTTTAGCTCATTTTTACTGTTCCTTAACCCTATTACTCAGCCCTTGTTGGTTTCTCTGGCACGAGGAAATGTGGAGGACACTAATTCAGCCTTCTACCACACCTAACGTGTGGCGGAATTAGTTTTACGAGATGAAACTCGACCTGTGTCCACAATCCACCAGTACTTCACCAACTCAGGTAAAACAAAAAATGCGAGTTTCTGTGGACCCACCTAGGAGTCAGAAAATCACTAGAAACTCAGTTCACACACACAATCACATTCATACGAACCATAACCTACTCGAGTTTTCTGCGTTTTAACGTTTCCACGGCCTATTTCGTTGTTTCTTTGCAGCGAAACCTATAGCATTTATTACTGCACTAGTTATCCCATATATATAGAATACACATATCTTTATGCATACAATATACATATGTTGCTTTTACGCACGCTAGGATCAGTATATTGCCTTCGTATTTCCTGCAGTTGAAACTACTTTTTATGGCCTGGTTAACTTGCAGGGGTCGCCGCCAACCCACGGACTTTAACTGCTGATGTTAATCAGAGACGCCGTCGCCCTGCGGACTTTAACTGCATTCATTCCTTTACGCGTTTTATACTTGCCTCCGGTTCTTCACACACGGCGATCCCTTCCGATTCAGATCCTCGGACTTCTCCCCGGTGCCGAGGGGTGAACTAAATCACCGGCCCAGCCACGAATTCACGTCCTGGGTCTTTTGAAACCTCGCCTTTTGCGATGGTTGCTGTCGACAGACTTCGGTGTCACCTTGTCTCGGCCACGGGAAGGAGTCTCCAGGATCTGGCTCGAAGGACCAAGTAAAATGTTAGAGAGGAAGGCTCTCCAACCAGGGACCGCTCGCTGTAATGAACAACACGTGGCTTCTTTTTACTTGCAGCAAGGGTAACCCACGCACAGTGCAACACGACACGTCTCGTGTGAGCTACCAAGAGGTGGTCCCTGCCGTCCTTTATTTATACAGTTGGGTTCACAAGTTAATGATATGCGAGTGGGTGTGAATGTGAGGTGTGGTCTGTGTGTGTGGAAAAATACAGTAAAATACAGTGGGGGTGGTAAATGCATTGAAACAATAGGTACAGGTTTCAGTAAGCTTATGTACTAAAAACATCATGTGTAACAGTGTAACAGTTCATACCATAGCTATTAAGCATAACTATTAATGATAATATAAAAACCTTCTAACAAAATCGACATTAAGTACAAACTCGAATTAATCGATAAAATCGATTTATCGCCCAGCCCTATCAAAAGTCTGAGTTTATGTTAAAATACAAACAGAAAAGTCACCAAAAGTCTGAGTTTATGTTAAAATATGCTCTGAAAAGTCACCAAAAGTCTCTCTGTTTGTGGATTTAACACTGAATCTAACATTAGATTTGAAGCCGGGTTAAATCAGAAACCAATACTTCAAATTAAATTTGTGGGGGTTCTTTGTTTCCCAAGTTATTTACATCTAATAGAATTTATACAATGAATTGTGTTTTACAAAAACCTATGGCGCAACACATTAGTAGAAATATGAGAAACAGCACCAGAAATAGTACTAAAAACAGAAACATACGGCTGTGGCACCTAGTGGGCAAATAAAACCCACAGTTACCACACTGCCCTCTATAAGCCTCTGTTCTAAACACATACTGCAGTAACACAAAAGCACTTAGAAATATCTCATCATTAACCAACACAAAAACACAATGCATATAATAATACATTCATATTTCATGGAACTAAGAACATCATGATTGATCAGCTTGGGTCAAGATGGTGCCAGTGTGTGTGGCAGCTTGTCTCTCACTGTCAGTTTTGTTGATGATATTATTGTAGTTCACCCTCGGCACTCAACAAATCAAGTCGCTGCTCATGTATGATGGACAAACACTGCTGGAGCTTGGTTTCTCTGCTAAAGATGGAGTTACGCCCGCTGGGGGCTGGAGTGCAGCTTATAGGGGGGGCTCCAAGCCAAACAGGTTGGGAACCACTGCTCTAACTGTCGCTACTCCTCAGCACAGTACACGGACATAAAGTGGATTTTTAATGCAAATAACAAACTATTTACCACCCAGTCACTGTATTTCATAATTCAGTCTTTCATAGCACGGTATTATTTACATTTTCTTACTGTCCCACAGTAACCAGTAACCCTTTGTTCTGTTCCCACCACTTCCAGTATCTTGCCCTTTGACCTCAAAACTACCCCCAATACAACAATAACAATACGCCCCCTGCTGTCCAAAACGACAATCAGCAGAAGAGTCACAAACAGGGATTTCAGTGGTTTTCAGGATATTTACTTGCCTCTGTTTACCACCTGGTTACACCTGTATTAAAATTCAGGCCCAAAAGCAGGAACTTTATGCATTTGGACACATTATGAGTCAAGACTGAAGTTTCCAGTGATTTTGTGCAGAACTTTAATTAGTTTTGGGCAAATTTTGTCATTTTGGTTGAATTTTAAGCTTTTAAGTCATTTCAGACATTTTCAAGTCAGTTTTTATCATTTTGAGCAGGTCATGATACATTTTGGTTATGAGACAAATATTTTAACTTGTTTTGGACAAATTTTGAGCTTTTAAGTCATTTCAGACATATTTAAGTCAGTTTTTATGTTTTGAGGAATTTTGTACAATATTTTAAGTTGTTTTTGACAAATTTTGATTTTTTTTAGTCTTTTCAAAGAATTTCAAGTCAGTTTTTTTTCTTGCTTTGAGGTATTTTGCACAATATTGTAACTTGTTTAGACAAATTTCGAGCTTTTGAGTCATTTCAGAGTCAGTTTTTATTGTTTTTGAGCAGGTTTTGAGGCATTTTGCATGATGTTTTAACTTGTTTTGAACACATTTGCCCTCATTTCTGTCTCCTTTTATTCCTTTTCTCTCTGCAGCAGATAATTTAATGAAATACTGGAAAAAAAAAACATCCCATAGAACAAAAGCAAAGGACCCTAAAAACTGTGTTAAAACCCCTACTAGAAACCAAACAGATACCACAGGAAGCATAAAACCATCTGATACCCACATCCAACGTTACCCCCCCCAGATATATGGAACACCCAAAATACACAAAAAGACACTGCACTGCACCCCATAGTGGACAGCATCAGATCAGTCACCTACAACCTTTATAAAGCTCTGGTAGAAATCATCAAACCCCTCCTTGGTACATCACAACATCACTGCAAGAACTCCAAACAACTGGACAAGAACTAAACCATATCACAGTAGAAAAAGAGGAGATATTCATATGACATGACGTAGTTTCATTCATCACTAAAACCCCGTAGACGTCACATTACACATCGTACAGGAACGACTCATGAAGGACAGGACACTGAAAAAACACACAAACCTCCCAGTAGACGACATCATCACA